>NW_017097853.1:0-1815 GCF_001412225.1 Nicrophorus vespilloides
AAACGTGGATTATATACGATTATTCAGACTTTTGAACGTAACTAAGAAAAAAGTGTATTCAATTTTAAATTGAAACATATTAGTTTGTTCAAAATTTGTGTGATTTTTTTTTAATAACAATTAAATATCTGCATTATGTTCACTATTGTAGTAATTTGAACTTGATTACATAACTTCTCTCATACATTAATGAAACTGACAAAAATTTGATCAATTTTCGTTATTGAAACGTATTAATTTGTTTATTTTTTTAAAAATTGAATTACAGGATGTCCCAATTGAAACTGCTGTAACTTTCAAACTGTTGGCAATGTTGTGTCCATATTTCGCCCAATGATAGCTGATTTTATTGTTTACAAGTCTGCGGAAGCATTTGCATCTCAGTTTTTTTGGAAAAAAAATATCCGTGATTGAATTCAAACGTAATAATTCGGAAAACGAAAAGTGGCTATTGCTAGAGCTCTTGAACAAATCTTTTGTGTCTCGAACCATACGATGTTTTAATGAAGCTAGTAGTATTCAAAAATCCTATTTTGGTGGTCGGAAGAAAACTACATCTGTGGCAGAATTGGTTCGGAAAGTTAAGGCTCGAATTGAATGAAATCCGCAAC
This sequence comes from Nicrophorus vespilloides, assembly GCF_001412225.1. Taxonomy (NCBI): domain Eukaryota; kingdom Metazoa; phylum Arthropoda; class Insecta; order Coleoptera; family Silphidae; genus Nicrophorus; species Nicrophorus vespilloides. The sequence goes on from NW_017097853.1 coordinate 612, forward strand.
GCAGTGGAAGACAAATTTCTACTCAACTGAACGTATCGAAACTATACAACGAATACTCAAAAACGAACTCAAAGTGAAGCCTTACAAGTTCCAAAAAGGACAAGATCTCACCGATGTTCACCGAAGGAGCTGTTGCGCTTCCAAAAACGCGGACACTTAACGCAGCCAAATATCGTCTTGTCTGATGAAAAAAATTTCCCAATTGTGAAATTTGTAAATAAACAAAATTATCGAATTTACTTAGAAGTTCGCTCTCAAGGCAGGAATATCGAAAATTTTACATGAATTCGAAAAATATAAATGTTTTCCAACATTTTTTTTGCTTGTGGTTCAATAAAATCCAATTTCAAATACTAAAAATAGCGTTCTGAAAAGTTACAGTTCAATTGGGCCACCCTGTATAATTGAATAATTACATAATTTCATTCATAGATTAAACTAACTATGAAAAATTGGATCATCTTAAACTGTTTCTTATTTCATGTTTATTTAATTCTGTATAATGTTCACTAAATAAGCAATACAAATTCTATTAAATATAAGACATTTCCTTCTGCGCGTTTTCTCATCATTACTCTATAAATTTTGTAAAGTTTTGTTTAAAAACAGTAATTAGAAAAAAAAAATAATTAGATATAATTTTAATAAGAAAATAGACGATTTACTTGATGAGTTTTGTAAGAGATATTTTGCAGATGTTCACGCAAGTGTTCAATTAAAACTTGAATTACAAAACTTCATTCATAGATTAACGAAACAAATAAAAATTGGATCAATTTCTAATTGAAACATTTCAGAATTACTATCAAAGTGAGACCAATTATTAACCATTTTTATAGAAGAATGTGTACACTTTATTATGTTTCTTGGAATTAATCGTAAAATTTATTACATTTTCATTAAACTATAAAATTTTCACATTAATTTAATAATTTTATATAATTATTAAAGTGAAACCAACTATTAACAAATTCATCAATAATTGTGTGTACTTTCAATTATTTTTCTTGAAATTAAATGTAAAATGTTGTAGATTTTTATAAAACGATAAAATTTTCACATTAATTTAATCATTTTATATAATTATTAAAGTGAAACCAATTATTAACAAATTCATCAATAATCGTAAGTATTTTTAATTACTATAAACTATAAAATTTTCACATTAATTTAATAATTTTATATAATAATTAAAGTGAAACCA
>NW_017097853.1:1840-2327 GCF_001412225.1 Nicrophorus vespilloides
TTTCTTAAAATTAAATGTAAAATGTTGTACATTTTCATAAACGATAAAATTTTCACATTAATTTAATAATTTTATATAATTATTAAAGTGAAACCAATTATTAACAAATTCATCAATAATCGTATGTATTTTTAATTACTTTTCTTTAAAATTAAATGTAAAATGTTGTACATTTTCATGAAACGATAAAATTTTCACATTAATTTAATAATTTTATATAATTATTAAAGTGAAACCAATATTAACAAATTCATCAATAATTGTGTGTACTTTTAATTACTTTTCTTGAAAATTAAATGTAAAATTATTAACAAATTTATCAATAATCGTATGTATTTTTAATTACTTTTCTTTAAAATTAAATGTTGTACATTTTCATAAAACGATAAAATTATCACGTTTTTTTTCGTATTCCTTAAAATAATCAAGTATATACACTGAAAAATGGTTACCACTTCTTCAGCAAAGTTCTAATGAAGTTACTTCA
>NW_017097853.1:2334-14622 GCF_001412225.1 Nicrophorus vespilloides
GCGGTTTTTCGGCTCTCTTTAATTATTGACACACTAATTAATTTTTCAAAGTGGACTTCCAACAAACACTCGAGAGAGATATGCAGAGAAAGAGAGAGAGAGAGAGAAGATCCCCATGGAGACGACAGAGAAAACGAGTATACATTTCATGTGTGTTGGAAAGAGAGAGGCACATAAAAAGTGGCTGGCATCCGAGTTTTGCTGCGGTATTGATCTTTGCGAGTCGTAACGGTATGTTTGTCGGGGGCGGCTGCGGTGTTCCACCCTCAACCATCTCTCTCTCTTTTACACCAGGCGACGTTCGGGGTTCACTTTGCTCGATCCAATATTTTCCGGCTTTCTGGAGCCGGAAAATTTTAGTGCCCATAAAGAAAAAAACAACCCCATCCTCGTTCCTTTGCACCAGGAGATGCATAAAAATATTACTGAAATTGCCGAAGACGAGGAACAACAATTTGCTTAATTAATTCTTGCATCTATAATATTTAGTGTATTGCAGAAATGTTATAATTTATTTCGATCATCGCTATTCCGTTCAATCTTATTTTAGTTTTCACCGCTACAACCCAGATTCACAAACGAAATAAAACTAGACTCTCCCACGACAGGGCTTTTCAAAAACCGATATAACTTTATAATAGGAACGAACGTGTATTAATATACGCGAGATATCTAAAAATACTGCAGCGGTCCTAGATTACACTCACTCACTCACGACGGTAAAGAAATTCGTGTCAAAGGTTGAATTCATCGAGTTTCCAAGTGCAGAAGAAACTTAACTCATTTGGAACGACCGCAAATCGATCGACTTAACAAAAAAAAAAGAGAGGTTTTCCTTCGATTTTCTTACCTTTGACTTTTTCCCTACGAATCAGTCGGAATCATCTCTGCAAAAGTTGTAGTTTTTATGTGTGTGTGTGCTTCGTCTTAGCTTCTTGAAGAGGGGGATTAGATGGGCTTTTGTAATTAGGCTCCTGAAAGCAGATTAAATCCAACTCGGTTGTAGAAAGTTCTTGTAAATTCGTAAATGCGAAACGTTAAAAGGATGGATTGATTCATCTCTTCCATCAAAACTCACGGGTAATTAGAAATGCAAATTGAGTTGGAGATTTCATCTCTACTTTTTGAGGAAATTCCTAAATTTCTAGACAACTGAATCAGATCACGTCGTCAACTTAATCAACCAAATCAAAGAGTAAATCCTCTTTTTCCAGAAAATTATAACAAACGCCCCACTGGGCATGTTCAAAAGGTGGTACAATGCGTACTGAAATTACTAAAAGTTTTCATTTCGATATTAACGTAAAACTTGAACGAAAAGTTTACTTTTTTGACTGTTTTTTTGATAAAGCTTTTTGAAAAAAGTTTTTTTTGTTATATTTTACGTTAAAAGTGTGGATTTATTCATCTCTCTCATCAAAACTCACGGGTAATTAGAAATTAAAATTGAGTTGGAGATTTCATCTCAACTCTTTGAGGAAATTCCTAAATTTCTAAACAACTGAATCAGACCACTTCGTCAACTTAATCAACCAAATCAAAGAGTAAATCCTTTTTTTCTAGAAAATTATAACAAACGCCCCACTGGGCATGTTCAAAAGGTGATACAATGCGAATTGAAAAAACTAAAAGTTTTCATTTCGATATTAACGTAAAACTTGAACGAAAATTTCACAAAAAGTTTACTTTTTTGACTGTTTTTCTTGATAAAACTTTTTGAAAAAAGTTTTTTTTTGTTATATTTTACTTTAAAAGCATGGATTGATTCATCTCTCCCATCAAAACTCACGGGTAATTAGAAATGAAAATTGAATTGGAGATTTCATCTCAACTCTTTGAGGAAATTCCTAAATTTCTAGACAGCTGAATCAGACCACTTCGTCAACTTAATCAACATCGACCAAATCAAAGAGTAAATCGTCTTTTTCTAGAAAATTATAACAAACGCCCCACTGGGCATGTTCAAAAGGTGATACAATGCGTATTGAAATTACTAAAAGTTTTCATTTCGATATTAACGTAAAACTTTGAAGAAAATTTCACCAAAAGTTTACTTTTTTGACTGTTTTTCTTGATAAAACTTTTTGAAAAACGTTTTTTTTTGTTATATTTTACTTTAAAAGCATGGATTGATTCATCTCTCCCATCAAATCTCACAGGTAATTAGAAATGCAAATTGAGTTGGAGATTTCATCTCAACTCTTTGATGAAATTCCTAAATTTCCAGACAACTGAATCAGATCACTTCGTCAACTTAATCAACATCAACCAAATCAAAGAGTAAATCGTCTTTTTCTAGAAAATTATAACAAACGCCCCACTGGGCATGTTCAAAAGGTGGTAAAATGCGTACTGAAAATACTAAAAGTTTTCATTTCGATATTAACGTAAAACTTGAACGAAAATCTCACCAAAAGTTTACTTTTTTGACTGTTTTTCTTGATAAAACTTTTTATAAAAAGTTGTTTTTTTGTTATATTTTACTTTAAAAGTGTGGATTGATTCATCTCTCCCATCAAAACTCACGGGTAATTAGAAATGAAAATTAGGTTGGAAATTTCATCTCTACTTTTTGAGGAAATTCCTAAATTTCTAGACAACTGAATCAGATCACTTCGTCAACTTAATCAACATCAACCAAATCAAAGAGTGAATCCTTTTTTTCTAGAAAATTATACTAACGCCCCACTGGGCATGTTCAAAAGGTGATACAATGCGTATTGAAAATACTAAAAGTTTCATTTCGATATTAACTTGAAAGAAAATTTAACCAAAAGTTTACTTTTTTTACTCTTTTTCTTTATAAAGCTTTTTGAAAAAAGTTTTTTTATTTTGTTATATTTTACGTTAAAAGTGTGGATTGATTCATCTCTCCCATCAAAACTCACGGGCAATTAGAAATGAAAATTGAGTTGGAGATTTCGTCTCAACTCTTTGAGGAAATTCCTAAATTTCTAGACAACTAAATCAGATCACTTCGTCAACTTAATCAACATCGACCAAATCAAATAGTAAATCCTCTTTTTCCAGAAAACTATAACAAACGTCCCACTGGGCATGTTCAAAAGGTAGTACAATGCATACAATTACTAAAAAGTTTTCATTTCGATATTAACGTAAAACTTGAAAGAAAATTTCACCAAAAGTTTACTTTTTTGACTGTTTTTCTTGATAAAACTTTTTAAAAAGTTTTTTTTTGTTATATTTCACATTAAAAGTGTGGATTGATTCATCTCTCCCATCAAATCTCACGGGTAATTAGAAATGCAAATTAAGTTGGAGATTACATCTCTACTTTTTGAGGAAATTCCTAAATTTCTAGACAACTGAATCAGACCACTTCGTCAACTTAATCAACATCGACCAAATCAAATAGTAAATCCTCTTTTTCTAGAAAATTATAACAAACGCCCCACTGGGCATGTTCAAAAGGTAGTACAATGCATACTGAAATTACTAAAAGTTTGCATTTCGATATTAAAGTAAAACTTGAAAGAGAATTTCACGTAAAGTTTACTTTTTTTGACTGTTTTTTTTTTGATAAAGTGTGGATTGATTCATGTCACTGGTAATTAGAAATGCAAATACTAATAGTTTTCTTTTCGATTTCAACGTAAAACTTCAAAGTTTTACCAAAAACATTTTCTTCCTGCACGTTTTCTTGAGATAAAAAAAACTTTCCTTTTTTGTAAAGAAGTGTTGTTACTCTTTTGCGTATCCTTTTTGTACCTAGATTAGAAGTGGTTGGGAAGAGGAACTTTTCAGTGTTTTTCGCGTTCCCGATTGTGGGTTAAGTAGGTCTGCGTCGACGGTAAATATAGACGCGCAGGTCTATAAATACGCGTCGGATGCATTTTACTTTCATCTAAATTTAGAAACCCTCTAATTGCGGCACGCAAACCGAATTTCCTGAAGGACGTCGACACCGCTGAACATCCACCAAAAACAATACCGAATACTCAACAATCTCTCAACCAATTACTTTTTCTTTCTGTTGCAGGGGTGCCTTCTCCGTCGTCAAAAGATGCGTGCAGAAATCCACCGGTCTGGAATTTGCAGCCAAAATAATCAACACAAAAAAACTCTCAGCCAGAGGTAAGTTATTAACTTTTCTTTTGTATCTATAAATGATGTATTTTTTTTAAAAATTCGATTTGCAATTTCATCTCGCGATGCGACTAAGAATAAATAAGAAAAACTGTATGGGATTGATGTTAAAAGACAAATAGGCAGTAAGTGGTGGTGCGGATCGATTCGTTGTGCGGCCGAAAAGTAATTCGATTTGACAACGGCGCGTTTAAGCGTCGCGTTTTTCTCTATTAACGACCTTCTCCACCCCCATTTCCAACGTACAGCCCCCCAGAGGATGCCGCCTCCCCGACAATTTACGATATTAAAACCGCCGGAGTGAACAAATACGAAGAGGAGCACAAGCAAGGAAAAAAAAGTATATAAAAATAAACTCGCAAATGGGAATCTTCGCTTGAATTTTAAAGAAACATCTCCTGCGAATAATAATAATACAAAATAATCTCATTTTTTTTGTATCTACTTAAAATATTAATAATCACATTACATTACACATTAAATTGGATTGAAATAAAAATGTATAAAGATGCAAGTGTTGAAAATGAGAATTTTCTTTTAAATCTTAAAAAAATATCGTACAAATCATCAAATTGATATGAAATTATATCAAAATGTGATTTACAAAGCATTTTTTTTTTTAAGTAGTGGAATCTCCGGGTTATCATTGATCATATCAGAATGAAATACTAAATTTCTTTTGATTTGGAGAAAAAATAAACTTCATAGAAATTTTATCATCACATTGCAATTTACAAAGGAATTTGTTCGAAACTCACAAAATCGTCGGGGTTTCATTCATATTTTACTTGTATTATTAGAATGATATAAGAAAATATGGATATGTTCGTGGAGTCACAAGATTTATATTCGATTTGTGCGCATATTGATAGAATAATGGAAAAAATTATCAAAAAATATCATTGAAAAAATTTTCCTTTATATCGATTTACCAAGAATTTTTGAATAGAAATTTCATCATCACATTGTAATTTACAAAGGAATTTGTTCGAAACTCACAAAATCGTCGGGGTTTCATTCATATTTTACTTGTATTATTAGAATGATGTAAGAAAATATGGATATTTTGGTGGAGTCACAAGATTTACATTCAATTTGTGCGCATATTGTTAGAATAATGGAGAAAATTATGAAAAAATATCATTGATAAAATTTTCCTTTATATCGATTTACCAAGAATTTTTGAATAGAAATTTCATCATCACATTGTAATTTACAAAGGAATTTGTTTGAAACTCACAAAATCGTCGGGGTTTCATTCATATTTTACTTGTATTATTAGAATGATGTAAAAAAATATGGATATTTTGGTGGAGTCACAAGATTTCTATTCGATTTGTACGCATATTGTTAGAATAATGGAGAAAATTATCCAAAAATATCATTGATAAAATTTTCCTTTATATTTATATTACCAAGAATGTTTGAAAAGTGGTGAAATTGTGGTCGTTTTTATTCACTCTTTAAGCATATTGTTGGATTTTTGGAGGAAACTGCTTTCAATAATAAAAGAAAATTTGTATAAGAAATTACATTAAAATTTAATTTACAACGAACGTTTGAAAAGTGGTTGAAAACCAAGCATTTTCATTCATACTTTACGTATATTGTTGGAATGATGGAAATTTTAGAACATACTCTGATTTTCCATTCAATCCAATTCAATATATAAATTAAGTGTATTTTTTGTGAATTCAATAAAATTTAGTTGAAAATGTTGAAAAAACATTTAAGAATTATTTTTTCATATCACATTTTATAAAATAAGTAATTAAATAATTAGAATTTCGTTAATTTTACAATGATAATCTACATAATTTGATTACAGTTTGTAAAATAATAAATTTATGGTGGATGCGCCCGGTCTCGCAAAGATTAATTTAGATTTTCATGAAAAAAACGTTACATTATTTCCTTAAAAAAACCATAAACAATCATTTAAAATATAGAAACAAAACAAGGAAATAACATATACCAATTGCATTCATGTAAAAAACTGTGTTATAAAATGGTGGATGCGCCTGGTTTTCTCAAATTTAAACAAACTTTTTCTTAATGAATATGAAAGTTTTTTTCTATTTTCTTAATCGACTTTAATACTTCAGTCTATCACAAATAAAAACCATTCAATTTCATCAACAAAAAAAATATTATTTTCTTGTAATTTCATTGTTTAACTATGTTCAATATTGGGTGAAGTAAAAAGTTCTGAACGATGATTTCCATTGATTTTATCAACATTTTCGACCAGAAATTTCTTAATTTTGACGTCCATATTACCAGAACGGAGGCTTTGGAACCAACGCTTTACTATTGCATTCAGTACTGTATTGACCGCTTGCTCATAGTGGTACAGAAAATGTATAGAATTTTCTCATTTTTACCTCTATTTTGGAACGCTCTAACTCACAACTGGATTCACTAAACACTAAACTATCAAAGAACTTTAAATAAAGCGTTATATCGCCTTTAAGTCGTAATATATAATGACAAGATGAAACGTATACATCGTGAGATATGGCTCACTAAAGCCATCTAACGAAAAACGCTCAAAACTTTTTACTTCACCTTATTATATTAACAATTTACTTAAGTAAATGAAAATCTAATTCAGATAATCTTAATGCAGAAATATACACTTACCTGTTATAATAATAATCAGCGCTCAAATCCAAATATTTACAACTGAATTACCTAAAAATACAATTTTTTCTATTGAAATCTAATTCCATTGAATGCATATTATATGATTTTACCTAATACTCAGAGAGAGAGGGCCCATCAGAAATCCTGCAGCTTATCCTGGGCGTGTATTTGCTCGGATCGAATTTTGGGAATCCGCATGAACGGAACGAAATTCGTGCTCATATATTCATAACGTCGACGCTCTGATTCTCCCGCACGAAGAAAAATCAATATGATTACTCCATCGTTCCAAGCAGACGCACACATTGAATGAATCTGAAAAAAAAATAATTATTGCAAAACGTAAAGAAACGCAACTGCGGTGTCCCATTCAAATACATAAAAAAAGGAATTAAAAGTGAGAAAATGGGATCTGGAATATAAACAACAAGAATAGAAACTGGAGCTTTAAAAAATGCATCGGGATTCAATAGGATGCGGACGCTCGAATGGGACTGGGACACGGTTTTGAAAGAAGAGAAAGAGAAAAATAGAATGGAATAGGCGACGAAGATCGTCCAATTTCATCCGAGCTTCGTGTATGTTCCAATTCTAAATTATTCAACGCTGGATGCGGATTATCCTTTTTTCTACTCTCTTTCTCTTTTCGTCGTTCTTTTTTTTTTGGGAGGGGTTGGGGTGTGAGAACTGGGGGAAGCTCACATCACGTATAAATCAATTACCTCAGAATCTTCGCTTCGCAGTTGGGAGGGTTGCAGGTTCGGAATCCCTTCAAAAACAGTTGTCATGGTTTCCTCCTTATGAACCCGTTTCGAAAAGGACGACGACTTGTGTCCTCCATCTAATTGGGTACGAATGCAAACCGAGAGCCATCTCCGATCGATTCTTCGTTAATTGGATTTCACGAGAACTTCATTAATATATATATACGTCCTTACCATTACCATAGTCGAAGATATTCAACACGATCGAAGCAAATACACATTTCTACAGCACTGACATTTCAATAAACACAACTGTCAAAATGTTTGTTTGTTTGTTTGTTTATTTGTTTTATTCATTTTTTTTTCATTTTTCAGCCAACTACAATTTCAAAGAAACAAAAACAATCGATATGCATTTCAATTTCATTTTGACAATATTTCAACAAAATTATTCAAATTTGTTTTGTACATATTATAAATTGTCGTCTTAATGACATTTCAATAAACACAACTGTCAAAAAGTTATCCGCTCAAGTCAAATTTTTCAATTTTCAGCCAACTACAATTTCATAGAAAAAACAATCGATATGCATTTCAATACGATTTATTCAAAAGCACTTGTTCTTTTTTGGTTTAATTTGACAATATTTCAACAAAATTATTCAAATCTGTTTTTTACATATTATAAATTGTTTTCTTAATGACATTTATATAAACACAACTGTCAAAAAGTTATTAGCTTTATTCAATTGTCAGCCAACTACAATTTAAAAAAAATCGATATGCATTTCAATACGATTTATTCGAAAGCACACTTGTTCTTTTTTGGTTCAATTTGACAATGTTTCAACAAAATGATTCAAATCTGTTTTTTACATATTATAAATTTTTTTCCTAATGACATTTCTATAAATACAACTGTCAAAATGTTATTCGCTTCATTCATTGTTTTTAATTTTCAGCCAACTACAATTTCATAGAAAATAAAAATCGATATGCATTTGAATACGATTTATTCGAAAGAACACTTGATATTGTTGTTGTTTCATTTAGACAATTCTTTAACAAATTACTTAAATTTAGTTATTACATATTATAAATTGACTTCTTAATGACATTTCAATAAACACAACTGTCAAAAAGTTATCCGCTTCATTCACATTTTTAAATTTTCAGCCAACTATAATTCATAGAAAATAAAAATCGATATGCATTTGAATACGATTTATTCGAAAGAACACTTGATTTTTGTTTGTTTCATTTTGACAATACTTTAATAAATTACTCAAATTTGGTTATTACATATTATAAATTGTCGTCTTAATGACATTTCAATAAACACAACTGTCAAAAAGTTGTCCGCTCCTTTCAATTTTTTCAATTTTCAGCCAACTACAATTTCATAAAATAAAAAGTATGTATTTCAATACGATTTATTCGAAAGCACACTTGATGTTTTTTTGTTTCATTTTGACAATTCTTTAACAAATTATTCAAATTTGGTTATTACATATTATAAATTGTCCTTTTAATGACATTTATATAAACACAACTGTCAAAAAGTTATTCGTTGCATTCACATTTTTAAATTTTCAGCCAACAATAATTCATAGAAAATAAAAATCGATATGCATTTGAATACGATTTATTCGAAAGAACACTTGATTTTTGTTTGTTTCATTTTGACAATACTTTAATAAATTACTCAAATTTGGTTATTACATATTATAAATTGTCGTCTTAATGACATTTCTATAAACACAACTGTCAAAAGTTATTCGTTGCATTAATTGTTTTCAATTTTCAGCCAACTACAATTTCATAGAAAAAATAATCGATATGCATTTCAATACGATTTATTCGAAAGCACACTTGTTTTATTTTAGTTCAATTTGACAATATTTCAACAAATTACTCAAATTTGGTTTTTACATATTATAAATTGTCGTTTTAATGACATTTCAATAAACAAAACTGTCAAAAAGTTATTTGCTTCATTCAAATTTTTCAATTTTCAGCCAATTACAATTTCATAGAAAAAAAAAACACTTATTCTAAAGTACACTTGATTTTTTTGGTTTATTTTGATAATACTTCGATAAATTAAACAAATTTGTTTATTGAATATTAGAAGTTGTCTACTTAATGATATAATTAATAAATTCATTGGCTTTTATACTTATTACTTTCTATAGAAATTTATTAATATTTTCATTCATTTTTTAAATTTATAATTTTCATATTAACTCTTTTATTAGAAAAAAAAACACTTATTCTAAAGTACACTTGATTTTTTTGGTTTATTTAGGTAATACTTCGATAAATTAAATAAATTTGTTTATTGAATATTAGAAAATGTCTACTTAATGATATAATTAGTAAATAAATTGGCTTTTATACTTATTACTTTCTATAGAAATTTATTAATATTCTCATTAGTTTTTTAAATTTATAATTTTCATATTAACTCTTTAATGAGGAAACGTATAAATCTATGGAGTTTCTTAATGAAAACCAAATAAATCAATACAAATATAAAAATGTATCAAATCATTATTTTATTTTTCATTTTGACTCTTTTTCTATATTGAAATTTATTCAAATTGAGTCAAGATTATGAAATTAGAAATGTTTTTTCAACGCTTCAATATGAAATATTCACGTTCGTTTACATGGAAATTTCTTCTCAAAATTCATGAAATGAAACAGTTTTAAATACATAATTTATAAAAGTCAAATTTCAAAGTTTTTTTTTCTCAAACATTTCATATTCATGTCGTTTAATTTTCTAAAGAAACGTTAAATTACAACAAGCAAAAGATGTGATCTATTTTCTTGTAGAAATATTTCTTTTCTCAAAATCGTTGAAATAAAACACTTTCAAATACATAATTGATTGAACTCCAATTTCCAAAGTTTTTACTTTAAACATTTCATATATTCATGTGATTTATACCTTATTTCACAAAGTTTGAAATTACTCTATTTTCTTGTAAACAAACTTTTTTTATCTCAAAAAATTATTGATTTGCAGTCATATTTCAAAGTTGCTTTTTTTTTCTCAAAACAATAAATATTTGATTTGTACGAACTTATTTTTTTATAACAAAAGTTGCGTTTCCTTAACTCGATCAATTCTTGTTACGTTTTTCTCTGTTTCATTTATTTGTCTGTTTCGCCGCTCCTAAATTTGATCCCCTCGAGTTACGAAGAAGTTACGAAGACTACGATAATTTATTCCATTAAAAACTCCGGCCTGAGAACAGAACTTTTCAACAGTTATAGTTCTTCCAAATCATCTCCAAAAAAAAAAACAACAACTTGTAGTCTTAACTTTGTTGGGAAATCTTCGTGCTTTACTCGATTTAATCAACAATCGGTTGAACGTACACCATTCTTTCAGTCGGGACGGACGCCGAGAAGTCTGCAATCGCCCTCCGGTCGTTTCGTTTTACTGTTATCCCTCTCACAAGTATTAATTCTCTTTATATATTTATATTCCGAAGCAGCCGGAAAACAAGGAGATATAGAGACGGAATGGAATAGAAAAACTAAGCAATTCCTTTGCGTTTCTCTCCTTGTTCCATTACTTTCTACATATGTGTACAGTCTGCAATTTCTTTCAAGAGAAAAGGACTGCTTTTCTAGCTGCAATGCAGACATTTAGTTTTGATGCATTTTGCAAACAAAATTTATGTCTACTTCAAGAAGATTAATCTTATTTTATTGCCATATGGATGGAATCTGAATAATTCGAAGATTCGTATGCTAATATTCAATTTTTTTTAATCCCGTCGCAAATTGAATTAAGTCGTAAAAGTCTGAGGGGATGAGAGTTTTGATCAATTCTTGTGAGATGGAGATGGGATCAATGATCTTGCGAGCACCGAAAACATCCCTTCTTCGACGACAATCAATCACTATTACGAAAATATTACCAGAGGAAAAGTCTTTTTTTTTCTTCCTTCTTCTTCCTTGTGTTCGAGGAGACGTCGACATTGATGAGCTTCCGCGAAATGGATGAAAATAATGTTTTAACCCACTTTTAAAAACTTGATTTCAACGTTTTTGTTAAATCAATATAAATTGTTTGAAAGATTTTGTTAAAAAGATCTTTCTAATATTTACAAAATTTGATAAAAATCTATGAATTAATTAAATTTTATGAAGAATTATATAACAAATTGTTAATTTATTAATTGATAAAATCAATATCAAGTTACAATTTGTCAAAAAGCATACTTTACAAGTAGAATTTCAAGAGTTAAGAGTTTTATTTGATTGTCAATTGAACTAATTAATGATGAGTATAAAGAAGAAGAAGTGGTTAATTTGAACTAATTAGTAGCTAATGCGAATAAACCATGACATAAATAATTGAATAAAACATTCAATGGATTGGTAATACCGGTCACGTGCATTAAGCGTATAAATATTAATGGACGCATGCAACCCCATCTACCTAATTACCAATTGACTAATACCGTTCACTATTACCAACCCATATCCTATGGAAGGAGTCTGTGGGTGTTGGGTTTGTGTATATAACGTGTTGCTGCTCTCTGTAATTGATATCGATCGAAGCACCGAATGGAAAAGAACCCGAAACCAAACCGGTCGCATTGTTCCGTTACACAATGGCACACGAATTAGTTTCGTAATCGACGCAAACGCGATACCAACATCGAAACAATGCAAATGGATATTATCGATTTGGAAAATAAAAGTTGATAAAAACATATGAAACAATTAATCGTATAACAATAACAAACAAAATAAAAATTATACGAACAATGCTAATTCGATTGGTCACAATCCAATTAACATTTGA
>NW_017097853.1:14638-26170 GCF_001412225.1 Nicrophorus vespilloides
CAGCGACATCTAAGATGACATAAGTTATTTTGACAGCCAACTGTCACTTACAAGATATTACAACCTGAATTTATGAAATATTTATATAAAGTTACTTTCTTAATATATTAACAAGATACAATTGATATTTCAGGAAAAACGTTAATTGAATGATAAAATTCCATGAATTCTGAATTGCTTGTAAGTTTATAACCATGTACAAAGATTGTAGTAATGACAGCTGTCAAAATTTGTTACGTCATTTTATATTCTTGAGTTAATAAATGTGAGTTTTTTTTACATGTCGACACTAAATTATTATCTTTATTACTAAAGACTATAAATTATAAACTTTGTGTGCATCTCTAATTGTTTCCAATATTGATGTAATTATGCAACACTCTTTACTGATAGTGGAACCAGCTGTCAAATTTAATTACGATTTGTCAATATAGATGTCGCAACAATTGGAACTATTTAAATCATTAAATCAAAGTTTTCTTTTTGTAATTAATTAATAAATATGAGTTTTTAATTAAATTTATATAAATATCTGTAATTTCTATGCGTATTTGACAGATACTTGACAGTTCTAATTTTGTTTTTGTGTGTTTGTGCGGGGGAAAAACAAAAGAAAGTTCGTTTGCAAGGGTATCTTCGTTTTTTTTTTTGCGATTCGCGACGTATACACAACAACCATGTTTTTGTTTCGCGCCTGCAGTTGTTTGTGACCGGTTATTACGGAAGACGTCCGAAAATAGTTTTCTCTTTCATAATCACGTATTTATTAGTTCTCTCCGCTCCGCTCGCAAACGTTAATATCAATAAATACAATAAAACTTATCACAATTTAAACGATTATAGATATTAATATACAGAATCAAACTTTTCGTTTTAATTTTAAGCTTATAGATTGTTCTAATCTAAGCTTCCTTTTATTTTCTGTTTTAGTTTTCTCATTTTTTTCTCCTCTTCTTGGTTCTTGTTTTTTTTCCAACATCAAAATAAGAAAATCGAAATATTTTCCGTTTACAATATGTAAGTACATTCTTGGCAGGCGGCGGCGGCTCGATTCGATATAGGAAAAACAAACGACCGGCGTAGTGAGATTAACCTTCGGTAATTTCTATTTTGACGCCAGAATTTAATTCACCGAGACACTTTTCACACTACATACGCACTTTACACTTCTATATGAAAATCTAAATAATATTCGAAAAGTTTTGTTAGAAAAAAAAATTAAATGTCAAATTTGAAATGTCAGAAAAATACAAATGGACAAATGAACTACTTTTAATTAGCACTTGATTTTTTTTACAATTTATATAACAAATTTTTAATAGTTTTGCTGTAAAATTGACAAAAATTTTGAAAATATGGAATATTACAGAAATCAGTGCAAAAATTGAACTAAATTAAATAAATGATATTCTGAAAAATAGAGAAAGAAAAAAAATATAATAATGTCATATTCAAAAAGTGAACTTCAAATGTCAGATGGTTTCTTTTGTTTGCAATTGTGATGTAACTGTTGCAATTATCATAAAAACTATAACAGCGACATCTAAGATGACATAAGTCATTTTGACAGGCAACTGTCACTTACAAGATATTACAACCTGAAATTATGAAAGATTTACATAAAGTTACTTTCTTAATATATGAACAACCTTTAAAAGATACAATTTATATTTCAGGAAAAAAAAATATGTTAGCAAATGTCAAACAAATAAAAATATATTTAAAAATGAACTACTTTTATTTGACTAAAATAGTGTCAATTAAGAGTATTTCATTTGATTATTTACATCTAAAGAAAAAACTATTTTACACAGTAAATTTTGAACAGTTTTGGTGTAAAATTGACACAAATTTAGAAAATATGGAATGTTATAGAAATTAAGTTTAGATAGATAACTTTTTGAGGTTTAATGGTTTCTTTTGTTTACAATTGTGATGTAACTGTTGCAATTGTCATAAAAACTATAACAGCGACATCTAAGATGACATAAGTCATTTTGACACCCAACTGTCAATGTTATTAGTAAGTAATCTTATTTTAGTAATCAATCTGAAATTATGAAAGATTTGCATAAAGTTACTTTCTTAATATATGAACAACCTTTAAAAAATACACTTGATATTTGAGGAAAAAAAATATGTTAGCAAATGTCAAACAAATAAAAATATATTTCCAAAAATTTACAAATGAACTACTTTTAAAATTGACTAAAATAGTGTCAATTAAAAGTAGTTCATTTGATTATTTACATCTAAAGAAAAAACTATTTTACACATCAAATTTTGAACAGTTTTGGAAAATATGGAATGTTATAGAAATTAAGTTTAGATAGACAACTTTTTAAGATCAAGTGGTTTCTTTTGTTTACAATTGTGATGTAACTGTTGCAATCGTTATAAGAACGATCACATCGACAACTGTCATTTACAAAATTTTGTAAGATTTTTGTTTTAGCAAATGAACTATGATTACTATATTAAATTTTGTTTAGTTTAAAGTACGAATTCTCATGACTTTGGAATAAATAAAGGAAGCTGTTGAACGTTTATTTCTCAGGAAATCATTGATAGATTGATTGATTATTTTTCTCTTTTTTTATTTTCCAGATTTCCAAAAGCTGGAACGCGAGGCGAGGATCTGCAGGAAGCTGCAACACCCTAATATAGGTAAGTCAATCTTCGAAGTTACACAACAAAAAACTCGATCACTCGAAGCACCTCATACACAAACACCGAAAAAAAAAATACTTAAATACTAGTTAATCATTACGTATATATAATAATAATAATTATATAAAACCTCTTTCATTTATTCTCTCTAATTTTATTTATAGTTTCTCGTTAATTAAAAAAAAAACTCTCTCTCAATCACAAAAAAAAACTAATAATTTATTATTTATCACCCATTAAAATAAATTAACCGTTAACCTTTTGTTTCTGTTGTTGTTGTTTTTTTTTGTTTATTTTCTCGTTCTGTCATTATAATTAACCCCCACCCCCCTTAAACGTGTTCTTTTGTTTCGTATCATTGTTGTTTTTTTTTGTTGTTGGGAATACACTGTGTATTAATTGCTCTCTTTCCATTTTCTCATTATGCCAAGTTTGCAACCCAGATGTTCTCAAGCATTTAGGTAACCATTACTAAGTAAATAATAAATAAGCGGACTGATTTTAGCATCTTTCCTTAATTAATTAATTAGAATTTGTTTACGTTCTTCTTTTATTTTTTTTTTAATTTTTGTTTTGTGCATTCTCTCATCCAAATTGTTCGTTTAACCGTTCTTTTGTTTGTTTTCTTTTGTTGTTGTTGTCGAGTTTAAGTAATGATTTCTAGTTGTCACCTGTTTCAAAGCATGCTTCACCCAATTTGTTACTTACTATGTAAATATATATATATATATGACTCACCCACCATATTGGTTTATCATCACTAGTCTTTTGTTTACAAGTAGCATCGCATCATCCACGATTTCATGACTCATCTACTTTTTCATCTTATTTTCTTTTGTTTTTGTTTTTCTTTCTAAATTTATTTACGCCTCTTCTGTTACGCATTCATTTGTTTATTTGATTTATTAATTAAATTGGTTTGTGTATGACATATGTAAATAATATTATTTATGTGTAACTACTGTAAGTAAAAGAGATTTAGTTTTTAATCGTCCTGCGAGTGTTAAGGATTCAGGATCGATGTGGGCGCTCTCTAAATTTAGTCGAATCGAGTAGATTTTTTTTTGTTTTTTTTTTGTAATTCATGAAACTCTGGATTATTCATTTCCAATTGGTCCGAGCTCCGCATTCAAGTTTCATGTGTGTAATCGGGGGATTTCTCTCGTTAAAAATGGATTGGTAAATGTTGATTGGATCAGGAAAAGTAAAAGAAGGAGAACGTGGAAATTACAGCAAAAGTTCAGAAAGAGAAAATTTGTTCGAGTTATTATTTATGTGACACGATCAATGTCACGTGTGTGAAGGTTGATTGAAAAGTATTACTTCTTTTTTTTTTGTCTTTGATATTTATGAAAATAATTTAAAGAAACTTTATTGAAATACTTTTGTTCTAGAATTATGACAAATTTAAATAGATTTACTTAAATTCAGATTAAAAATTTAGTAAAAATACTTTGTTTTTCTGCAAATGAATCAAATAAAGTTTTTAAATTAAATATCAAGTAGTTCGATGTCAAAACTGACATTGACAAATTGTCAATGAAAGCTTATCACGTAGAAACAAAAGTATGTCATATTTTGTACATAGTTTACTGCGATCAATAAATTATTAAACAATTGAGTGATTTTTATAGGTAATGAAATTGAACAACTTTATTTAAGAAGGAAACAAAAATATTTTAAACAAATCTTCATTTGTTTGCAAATTTTCCTATAAACATGTCACATTTATTACATAGTTAACTGCAATCAATAAATGTGGAAACAAAATAATAATTTGTTATAGAAACAAAATCTGTGTCAAAGTTATTACATAGTTCACTATGATCAATAGAAAATCTATTAATGATGTATCTTTTTTTTTTGATTAGGGTGTGATTGTGAATTAGGACAAACGCAAAAGTGTTATGAAATTTCACCTTGATATATCGGAAAATGATTTTTTTTTTATTTCATTTACGGATCGATTGACGTGTTTTGTGGACGTGAAATATTTAAGGGCGTAATTTATTCGATTTGCGCGTCGTGTGAAGCAATTGGATATTTCGTTTCACCATTTCTTACAGTTTCTTGCGATTCAAATGTATTGAAAGAGAGAAATTGATAAAATCGGGTTTCTTCCTTTCGTTCTTTGAATTGTAGATGGAATAAAATAATGTAAAAAAAAGGCAATTTCGGTCTTCTTTTCTCTCTTTGTTCCTTGAGTTTTTATATAAAGTTAATGAAAGGAGAAAAAGGACGAGGATTAAAGTACAAAATTGAGTCTAATTTCTTAGAAAATTGGGGTTTCTTTTCTTGTTTATTGAGTTTCAAATGGACTTACAGAAAAATTGAAAGAATACAAAAAGGACGATAAAGAAAGATTTGTTCTTTGTTTCTTGAGTTTTTTTAGTGAATCAATGAAAGGAAAGGAAAGGATGAAGAACAAATTTCAATATTTAGGACTCATTTTCTTTCTCTCTTCGTTTCGTATGTTTTGTTTGGAATCAATGGAAGAAAAGAAAAGGACAAAAGAAAACAAAGTACAAAATTTAGGACTTTCTTCTTTCTCTTTTCTTTCCTTGAGTTTCTTATGGAATCACAGAAAGAAAAGAAAAGGACAGAAAAGTAAATTACGAAATTTTGACTTATTTTCTTTCTCTTTTTGTACCTTGAGTTTCTTTAGAATCAATGAAAGGAAAGAAAAGGACGAAGAATAAAAGTACAAAATTGTGACTTTATTTCTTCCTCTCTACGTTTATTAAGTTCTTATGGAATCAAAGGACGAAAAACAAAGTACAAAATTTAGGACTTTCTTCTTTCTCTCTTGAGTTTCTTATGGAATCACAGAAAGAAAAGAAAAGGACAAAAAAGTAAATTACGAAATTTTGACTTATTTTCTTTCTCTTTTTGTTACTTGAGTTTCTTTAGAATCAATAAAAGGAAAGAAAAGGACGAAGAATAAAAGTACAAAATTGTGACTTTATTTCTTCCTCTCTACGTTTATTAAGTTCTTATGGAATCAAAGGACGAAAAACAAAGTACAAAATTTAGGACTTTCTTCTTTCTCTCTTCTTGGCTTTAGTTTCTTATGGAATCACAGAAAGAAAAGAAAAGGACAATAATGTAAATTACAAAATTTTGATTTATTTTCTTTCTCTTTTTGTTTCTTGAGTTTCTTTAGAATCAATTAAAATAAAAAACTTTATTTCTATCTCTCTACGTTTCTTAAGTTCTTATGGAATCAAAGGACGAAAAAATGGAATCAAAGTACAAAATGTAGGTCTTTCTTCTTTCTCTCTTCGTTTCTTGAGTTTCTTATGGAATCAACTAGAGAAAAGAAAAGGACAAAGAACAAATTACAAAAATTGGGACTTTGTTGAGATTCTCTTGGAATCGATGGAATGAAAAAAAGCACAAAATTGGGACTTTTTTCATTTCTCAATGGAAAGATAGAAAGTGACAAGAATGTAAGGATAAAATTGAATCTCTTTCAGTACTTGAATTTTTTATGGAATGCAAAGAAAATCGAATAACAAACAGACAAAATCAATTTTCTTCTTTTCTCTGTTCATTCCTCGAGTTTTCATATGCAATTAAAGAAAGAGAGAGGAAAAAAAGAAGGAAGAACAAAGTACAACTATTTTTTCCTGTCTTCGTTCCTTGAGTTTTGCTATAGAATCAAAGAAAGTAAAGAAAATGATGAAAACGAAATTCTATTCCAGGTGGAATCAAAGAAATCGATAGAAAATGATAAAAAATTGAATTTTTGAGAAAATTACAACAAAAAAGAAACAGATTACAAAATTGCTTTCAGTTTCAGGTGTATTCAAAGAAAGGAAATGAAAATATTAATAAAGAAAAAAAGGACGAAGAGGACAAAAGTAGCAATAAAAAACTGGAGTAGGTGGAAAAGAAGGTGGAAGTTGTCGCGACACGGGCGGAATTAGAATAAACACCGGCTTTGCATACGGACAATTTGCATATACAAATTCGCTGCGACATGCAATAACATGCAAATATCAGACGATGAAAAGGAAATTAAAGATTTTCAGCTCCTCGTTTTGTTTTCCTCTTTACCTCGTTTCGAGTTGTCGTTGAATTTATATATGCAATCAGAAAAAAAACAAACGAAACAAAGAAGTAGAAAGAACAAAACAAAACACAAAGTAATGTAAATGGGCGAAATAAAGAGAAACACGTAACGCTTTGCGTTAGGGTGGGAAATTATGTGTAATGGGAAATTGAAATTTTCTTTTTTATATGTTTGCGTAAAACGAGGTTGCTGCATGTACGTGCACGTGAATGAAAGAGACAGATGGCTGTGATGCAGTAACTAGCACTCATTTGTTCGTAACATGGGTGACGCCCTCCACCGGCGAAAAGGGCAGACATCAAAGGCGCATTAACATTTGTTTTAATTACGTCGCAGTGCCGTGTTTTTTTCACCTCACCCATCGTTATGCACGACAATTTCACAATCGACGAAACGCGAAATAAAAATAAAATTATAATTGCAAGTTTTTCGCCTGTAAACAAAAAATAATTACGTAAAGTCGAAAGACTAATTAAAAATAATAAATCAACTGAAAATTAACTAAAAAAAAGACGTATTTCTTTCAATTAGAAACAAGCTTATTAGTGAGCTATTGCGATTATAGTGAGAACATAAAAGTGTTTTTCATTAAGATTTCAAGTTTTCATTTAGATCCAATGAAAATTGTAATATCCTTCACACGATATTAAAAGGTTTCACTTACATATCGAATTAACTGTAATATGATATTATACGAGTTTATACACACACCTAATTCTCAAATATTCTATAAAAAAATATACGAGCAAAAATTAGCAAGAATTCTCATTTTCTTAATACACTTTATGTTATACAAATTTCAATTTCTTAAGTAATCAAACAAAACAACCATTATAGTATATAGTGTAAATACAAACTTAATGCTGAATTTTTCACTAAATTGTTTATTTAAAAGTTACATTTTCAATTTAATAAAAAACCAATTATATTAATTACTAATTTTCTAAAAATTGTACATAATAACTTCAATGATTATTCGTTTAAAATGAAACATGTAAATATATATTTCAAATTGTACAAATTTTTACGTTGAGAAAATCCAATTATTTAAGAAAGCTGTGAAAAAGTTTTACAACTGAGCGTGCTGTGTGCGAATATATAAGAAAAGAAAAAAAAAACGAAGAGTCTGTATCATTTTGTGCAATTTCTCTCTGTCTGTCTATTGATTCACATATGTTCCGTGCACCTCGTCTCGTCTTTCGCAGATCCATCTTCATGTTTCAGCTGATTCAATTCTCAAATGTTTCTTTTTTCAGTGAGACTACACGATAGTATACAGGAAGAAAACTTCCATTATCTAGTATTCGATTTGTAAGTACACATTTCTATTATTATCACTAATATTTTCTTTTGTTTTTATATCTTGTTTTAATTTTTAATATATATCAAGTAATTAATGTGTCTTTTGTTTGTAACTGTAGAATTCAAATGTTTTTTCTTTATAATTCCATTTGTTTTTTTTCACATATTTCATTTGTTTTAACACGTAAATACAATTGATTTTCAATGTTTTTAATGACAATGTTACTTTACACTTAAAACTTATAAGGAAGATCGATAAAAGTCTTGTATAAACTTATCATCAATCATCATGTATTTGTTATTTTTGTTATTGTCATTGAAGGCAAATGTATCAAGACAGTTTACATTAGAGCTAAGGTTGCTTTGATCTGAAAGCCGCAACGAGGCGGTGCGTTGATTGAAAGGTCGAAAACACGTGTCGCCATTAACTTAGACTAATAACCATGGCAACATAACGTGAAAGCTTCGCATTACGTGATTCAAAGGAAACGCTTAACAATGACAAAATGTCTTATTGAAGCATTTCCATGACGACGAATTCAATTTGCACACGTGGCCTTCTCGTTTATATATACATAATGTTTGTTCTTTGTTCATAGTTTAATTAAGATTTTAAGCTTATTATGATTGGATGAAAAATGATCAAATAATCGTTGAAGCTTCAGATTTTAAAATGTAAACGAGGATTAATTAATCGTTCGTTTGCTTGGACTGCTTTGATGTAGATTTTTTTGTTAAATTTTCATCCCTTCTCTTCTCTTTTTGTTCCTTGAGTTTCTTTAGATTCAATGAAAGGAAAGAAAAGGACGAAGAATAAAAGTATAAAATTGTGACTTTATTTCTTTCTCTCTACGTTTCTTAAGTTCTTATGGATATAAAGGACGAAAAACAAAGCACAAAATTTAGAACTTTCTTCTTTCTCTCTTCTTTTCTTAAGTTTCTTATGGGATCACGGAAAGAAAAGAAAAGGACAAAAAAGTAAATTACGAAATTTTGACTTATTTTCTTTCCCTTTTTGTTCCTTAAGATTCTTATGGAATCAATTAAAAGAGAGAAAAGGACGAAGAATAAAAGTATAAAATTGTGACTTTATTTCCTTCTCTCTACGTTTCTTAAGTTCTTATGGATTTATAGGACGAAAAACAAAGTACAAAATTTAGGACTTTCTTCTTTCTCTCTTCTTTTCTAAAGTTTCTTATGGAATCACAGAAAGAAAAAAAGGACAAAAAAGTAAATTACGAAATTTTGACTTATTTTCTTTCTCTTTTTGTTCCTTAAGATTCTTATGGAATCAATTAAAGGAAAGAAAAGGACGAAGAATAAAAGTATAAAATTGTGACTTTATTTCCTTCTCTCTACGTTTCTTAAGTTCTTATGGATTCAAAGGACGAAAAACAAAGCACAAAATTTAGAACTTTCTTCTTTCTCTCTTATTTTCTTGAGTTTCTTATAGAACCACAGATAGAAAAGGAAAGGACAAAAAAGTAAATTACGAAATTTTGACTTATTTTCTTTCTCTTTTTGTTCCTTAAGATTCTTATGGAATCATTTAAAGGAAAGAAAAGGACGAAGAATAAAAGTATAAAATTGTGACTTTATTTCCTTCTCTCTACGTTTCTTAAGTTTTTATGGATTCAAAGGACAAAAAACAAAGCACAAAATTTAGAACTTTCTTCTTTCTCTCTTCTTTTCTTAAGTTTCTTATGGAATCACAGATAGAAAAGAAAAGGACAAAAAAGTAAATTACGAAATTTTGACTTATTTTCTTTTTGTCTTTTTGTTCCTTGAGTTTCTTTAGAATCAATTAAAAGAAAGAAAAGGACGAAGAATAAATGTTGAAAATTGGGACTTCTTTTCGTTCTCTCTTCTTTCCTTGAGTTTCTTATAGAATAACAGAAAGAAAAGAAAAAGACAGAAAAGTAAATTACAAAATTTTGACTTATTTTCTTTTTTTTGTTCCTTATGGTATATATATACATAATGTTTCTTCTTTGTTCATAGTTTAATTAAGATTTTAAGGTTATTATAATTGGATGAAAAATGATCAAATAATCGTTGAAGCTTCAGATTTTAAAATGTAAACGAGGATTAATTAATCGTTCGTTTGCTTGGACTGCTTTGATGTAGATTGTTTGTAAAATTTTCATTAAGTTTTGTTTGGATTTTCAATGAATTTTGTGTTTTTTTTGTTTTGTTTTTGACAGGGTGACTGGAGGTGAGCTTTTCGAGGACATCGTTGCAAGGGAATTCTATTCCGAAGCGGACGCCTCTCACTGTATACAGCAGATCCTGGAGTCGGTGAACCATTGCCATCAGAATGGTGTCGTTCATAGGGATTTGAAGGTAACAAATCCAATTACGCGCCGTAACCGTAACCATTACCGCATCAATACCAACTGCTGAACGTTTCACTCCCCCGCTTCTGCACGTACAGAAAATTGCCTATCACAAACCCTTATTTTTTTTTTATAATAGAATTGCATCATATGCATCAATCATTTCCACTTTAAGAATATGCATACCCAAAAAAATGTACACGGATTTCGTTGTTCGAGAGGAGTAATTGGAAACCTGTCGAGACGTGTGCCAAAGCCAGAGAGCTTCGAACTTGAATCAATCAGTTTATGTATCGTGGGGGAAACATGTTGAACCAAGAGAACTAATATTGACTTCATCGATTCGTTCAGAGAAGCTGAACAGGTTCAAATGCATAATTCATCGTTTGCATAACTCGACGGCTATAAGACAATTAACTGTGAAACTGTGACCATGGTTATTTGGGAAACGATTGTACCGTTTAATAAGATATTCCACTTGGCAGACAACACCGCCTCCTCGACGATAAATAACATCAATTTGCACATAGCTGAAAGTTGGCGTTCTCTTTTATTATTGTTGTTCATCTTTTGTTTTTCACGCTGATGCTCGAATATTTTGGCAGCAAATGTTCCTATGGTTTCGCACAAAGAAAATAAACAGAAAATTGAGACGTCGAAAAGCAAACTGTTGCCCTCTACCAGTATAACTCAATACTATAATACACTTATAAATCAATTTTAATTTGTTGTGTAAACAAAAATTACTATCAACAAATCGATTATAAACTATTATTATGTCATATTTGACAAAGTGTGTTCTGTCTAATGTGTTGCATACAAATTAGAATATTGTTATGTATGCTACTGCCATCTATCATTTTTATTTGGAACTATATTATAATTAATTATTGCTTGCAAATTAGCAATATTTAAATCTCATAAACTTTCAAAGTTAATCTTTAAGTAAAATTAATTAATCATGAAAATCGACATTTAAATTTACAACAATTTTCAAAAAAAATTACATTTTCTTCTTAAAACAAAAATCTTATTGGTAAAGGTACTATAGTAACAAAAAAAACTAGTAAACTTTGTTTACTTCTTAAGTTACTAAATTGGTACAACTGACTGTCACATAAGCATCACTCAAATCAATAATTTTAAACA
>NW_017097853.1:26189-30967 GCF_001412225.1 Nicrophorus vespilloides
TTATATTATAATTAATTATTGCTTGCAAATTAGCAATATTTAAATGTCACAAACTTTCAAAGCTAATCTTTAAGTAAAATTAATAATAATAATCATGAAAATCGACATTTCAATTTTCAAAAAAAATTACATTTTCTTCTTATTGGTAAAGGTACTATAGTAACAAAAAACTAGTACAACTTAAGAAGTAAACTTTGTTTCGTCAAGGAAACAATTCTAGTATGTCAGTGAATATTGTTTGAATGCGTTTACATAAATTTGATCGGTTGTGTTTGTTTTGCAGCCGGAGAATTTGCTGCTGGCCAGCAAGGCTAAAGGAGCCGCCGTCAAGTTGGCGGATTTCGGTTTGGCCATCGAGGTGCAAGGGGAGCAGCAGGCTTGGTTCGGATTCGCCGGTACTCCTGGTTACCTCTCTCCGGAGGTCCTCAAGAAGGAACCTTATGGAAAACCGGTGGACATCTGGGCTTGCGGCGTCATCCTCTACATTCTTCTGGTCGGTTACCCACCGTTCTGGGATGAGGATCAGCACCGTCTCTACGCACAGATCAAGGCCGGAGCATACGATGTAAGTCAACAATTAACATAGATTGTCTCAAAATTACCTAACATTACTATACTTCAGTAACTTTGAAATTTAAAAATGACATATGTCAAATCTGACAGATTGATTGTTTTGATACTTATCTGCTTTATTACACTATTTTATTAAATTATTAAAGAGTATTATATAATCAAAATTGATCAACATTGCAATACATAAATTTTAAAATTACACTAAATAAATATAAACAAAGTTAGAAATTAGATTGTCTATCCTAATTAACTAATTAATTAATGAAACCAATGCGTATTCTACTGCGCATATCGTCATACTACGAGTTGTCAATTCGAAATTGTTGGTTTTGAATACTTCCCACAAAACAGTTATGTTCTATGGGAATAGAACATATGAGTGACATAACTATAACTTGTTTATTTGTGTGGATAGTGTATTGGTACAACTGATTGTCATTTATATCTTCTATGGTGTACAGTTTCGTTAATGAAACAAAATGATCATCACTCAAATCAATCAATTAAATGATGATGAATTGTTGATGATCTGTACTATTCTGATTTTAGAGCGCATTTCGTCATACTAAAAGTTGTCAATTCGAAATTATTGGTTTTGAATACTTTCCACAAAACAGCTATGATCTATGGGAATAGAACATATGAGTGACATAACAATAACTTGTTTATTGACGTTACGTGAATATTAAGTTGGTACAACTGACTGTCACACATAAGCATCACTCAAATCAATAATTTTAAACTTGAATTGGTGATGATCTGTGCTATTCGGAGTTTAGTGCGCATTTCGTCATACTAAAAGTTGTCAATTCTAAATTGTTGGTTTTGAATACTTTCCACAAAACAGCTATGTTCTATGGGAATAGAACATATCAGTGACATAACTATAACTTGTTTATTGACGTTACGTGAATATTAAGTTGGTACAACTGACTGTCATTCATAATCATCACTCAAATCAATAATTTTAAACATGAATTGGTGATGATATGTGCTATTCGGAGGCTAGTGCGCATTTCGTCACACTAAAAGTTGTCAATTCGAAATTGTTGGTTTTTAATACTTTCCACAAAACAGCAATGTTCTATGGGAATAGAACATATGAGTGACATAACAATAACTTGTTTATTGACATTACGTGAATATTAAATTGGTACAACTGACTATCACATAAGCATCACTTAAATCAATAATTTTAAACTTGAATTGGTGATGATCTGTGCTATTCGGTGTCTAGTGCGCATTTCATAATACTAAGAGTTGTCAATTCGAAATTGTTGGTTTTTAATACTTCCCACAAAACAGCTCATAGAACATATGAGTGACATAACAATAACTTGTTTATTGACGTTACGTGAATATTAAGTTGGTACAACTGACTGTCACTCATATGCATCACNNNNAGTTGTCAATTCGTAATTGTTGGTTTTGAATACTTTCCACAAAACAGCTATGTTCTATGGGAATAGAACATATGAGTGACATAATAATAACTTGTTTATTGATGTTACGTGAATATTAAGTTGGTACAACTGACTGTCACTCATATGCATCACTTAAATCAATAATTTTAAACTTGAATTGGTGATAATCCGTGCTATTCGGAGTCTAGTGCGTATTTCGTCATACTAAGAGTTGTCAATTCGAAATTGTTGGTTTTTGAATACTTTCCACAAAACAGCTATGTTCTATGGGAATAGAACATATGAGTGACATAACTATAACTTGTTTATTGACGTTACGTGAATATTAAGTTGGTACAACTGACTGTCACTCATAAGCATCCACTCAAATCAATAATTTTAAACTTGAATTGGTGATAATCCGTGCTATTAGTCAATTCTAAATTGTTGGTTTTTAATACTTCCCACAAAACAGCTCATAGAACATATGAGTAACATAACAATAACTTGTTTATTGACGTTACGTAAATATTAAGTTGGTACAACTGACTTTCATCCACTCAAATCGATAATTTTAAACTTGAATTGGTGATGATCTTATAACTTCAAACTTATAACTTTAATGAAATTCAATTGTGTGCGTGTGTTTTCTGCAGTATCCGAGCCCCGAATGGGACACCGTCACTCCAGAGGCTAAGAACCTCATCAACCAGATGTTGACCGTGAATCCCGGTAAGAGGATTACCGCTGCGGAAGCGCTTAAACATCCATGGATTTGCGTAAGTTCTTAGCAAAAACATCTTTCTCAACAACGATATTAATTATTTTTTTCTTTGTTTCTGCAAATTTCAGCAACGCGAACGTGTGGCGTCCGTCGTACACAGACAGGAGACAGTCGACTGCCTCAAGAAGTTCAATGCTAGACGCAAGCTCAAGGTAACAACATCAACAATTCCAAATTTATCAAATTTTGTAACTGTAAAATTTGATCGCAGGGTGCAATCCTTACCACGATGTTGGCTACGAGGAACTTCTCCAGTGAGTATAAGCCCTTGATTGAATTGAACTGTGAATTAAAAACTAAAAGCGTAAACTAAGCCCGACAAAACCCCGTCAAATTAATCAGTAATTTATTAGACGTCCGAAACTGTTNNNNAAATAAAGTTAGTAATCCAGCATTTAACTGCTCGCAATTATCTTTTGTTTCTTGTGTAAATAAAACGAAAATAATTGCTATCTACCCCTTTTCGTCTCTTCTATCTCTTTCTCTGTCTCTTTCTGTCTCTCTATATATTTGTATACAAATATCTCTCTCTTTATCTCTCTCGATTTTAACGCAAATTAAGTACAAAAACCCCAGCCCCTATTTCGTTGTTCTTTTGTTTATTACTACCCCGATTGCGTTTTTGTTCCTCTTCTTATTGTAATTTACGTAATATATTTTTTGTATACTATAAATTTTGTTGAGTACGAGAAAAAAAAGAAAGCAAACTAATTTCAGTTCAATGTCTGTTCACGTAACACGTGTAAACACACTCGACCCAACATTTTATACACTCACAGAAAACACGCTTAAGTGATACACGAAAACACTTTATCCCCAAAAAACGAATCATTCAATTCGCCCTCAAACAAACCGATCTCATTTCTCTCATTATCTCCCCTTCTTCTTTTTTTTTTAAATGAAAAATCAAATTTTAATTACTAAATTTAATTAAGTTTTTTTTTCTTGCGCGTCTTTCACACACAACCCTCGTTCCACAATTAAATCGCAAATCCCTTTTTAATGAAATATTATAATTACGCAATTCAATTAAGGGAAGAAAAAAAACGAACATTTGACTTAACGAGAAATCGATTTCGCTCTAAAAACGTCTTCAGTTTATTTAGATTTTCATCAATATGGAATCTTTATTTATGTTTAGAATTTCTCTTCAAATATTCAAGAAGTTTGTCTTGATTTTTCAATCAGCGTTTTTCAATCTTTTTTATATCGTAAACCAACAACCCAATTGTTTATAATATATATATATATTGTTTGACTGGTTGACAGATGTCATTTCTCTGTGGGTTACATAATGACAGCTGTCACTTTGTTAATATCATTGCTGTGAAAATGTTGGATGGTTTTTTTACATTTTGACAACGGTGATTGGGTTTTCGGTGGAAACGCGTCGAAAAGCGGAAACGCGTGTCGCCGAAATACGTCGATGCATCTCGCTGGAAATTAGCATTTTGATGGGTCAGTCGATACCGGGGATGGCCGAAAATTGACGTGCACGTTTCGAATTTATGTCAGAACGGAATAGATTTTTTATTGTTGTTGTTCTATAAAAGTATCGTGTTCAACTTGATCGAATTTGCGTTTTTTTTTATAATTTAGATATAATAATTAGAAATTAGGATTAATTCAGTTATAATGAAAAATCCACGAGAAATATTTAGACAAAAATAAAAAGTTGACTTTGATTTATGCAATTGTCTTCAACTTATCACAAAAAACAAACAAGCAAAATAATAATAATTGAGAGTGTCAAGTTTTCCAAAATTGATCGTGATTTGTTTCTGAAAGAGAGTGTAAGTTTAAGAAAATAATGTATAGATTAATTCATCAAACGCAACATAAGAATTCGAATGAGCAGCCAAAATTTACTGTTTCAATTGTTAAAAAAAAACAAATTTAGGAAATTCAATTAAAAATTATAAAGTTATTATGTTTTTCAAGCAAGAACTAAGAATTTTATTTCCTCAAATATCTTAGTTATTTGCAATTGAAATGTTTCTCGTTAATAAGATTTATGA
>NW_017097853.1:30978-31812 GCF_001412225.1 Nicrophorus vespilloides
CTGCTCAATCGTAACATGAAATGTATCAAAATAAAATCTCTTCAGAATTTTCAACTTATCACACTTCAAAAAACAAACAAACAAAATAATAATAATTGAGAGTGTCAAGTTTTCGAAAATTGATTGCGATTTGTTTCTGAAAGAGAGTGTAAGTTTAAGAAAATAGTGTATAGAATTAATTCATCAAACGCACCATAAGAATTTGAATGAGCAGCCAAAATTTACTGTTTCAATTGTTAAAAAAAAAAAACAAATTTAGGAAAGTCAATCAAAAATTATAAAGTTATTATGTTTTTGAAGCAAGAACTAAGAATTTTATTTCCTCAAATATCTTAGTTATTTGTAATTGAAATGTAAGAAATGAAAGAGAGTGTAAGTTTAAGAAAATAGTGTACAGATTAATTCATCAAACGCAACATAAGAATTGGAATGAGCAGCCAAAATTTACTGTTTCAATTGTTTAAAAAAAAAACAAATTTATGAAAGTCAATCAAAAATTATAAAGTTATTATGTTTTTGAAGCAAGAACTAAGAATTTTATTTCCTCAAATATTAGTTATTTGCAATTGAAATGTTTCTCGTTAATAAGATTTAAAAAAAAAAACGTTTAAATCGAAGAATTAAGGAACTTTTTGCTGCTCAATCGTAACATGAAATGTATCAAAATAATATCTCTTCAGAATTTTCAACTTATCACACTTCAAAAAACAAACAAGCAAAATAATAATAATTGAGAGTGTGAAGTTTTCCAAAATTCTTTATGATTTGTTTCTGAATGAAATTGTAAGGAATCGAAACAGTTGATTGCAATTTTGTGCAATTGTTTTTGGCGAC
>NW_017097853.1:31837-42247 GCF_001412225.1 Nicrophorus vespilloides
TATATATATATAATATATAGATTCATAATATGTATAAAATAAATAATAGTAAACTAAGTAAACTAATCAGCGCAACTATTTATATATTTAGAAATATTTATATAAATTTTATATTTCCTCGAAAACCTTTCCCAATTCGTGTAAAAAATATGTGTATTTGTGTAATTTTGTTGTTTAATTATTCGAACATTAACTTAACTGAGAAAAGCCCCACGTTGCAAATTTATGAAAGTCAATGAAAAATTATAAAGTTATTATGTTTGTGAAACAAGAACTAAGAATTTTATTTCCTCAAATATCTTAGTTATTTGCAATTGAAATGTTTCTCGTTAATAAGATTTATGAAAAAAAAAAAACGTTTAAATTGAAGAATTAAGGAACTTTTTGCTGCTCAATCGTAACATGAAATGTATCAAAATAAAATCTCTTCAGAATTTCCAACTTATCACACTTCAAAAAACAAGTGTCAAGTTTTCCAAAATTGATCGTGATTTGTTTCTGAATGAAATTGTATGGAATCGAAACAGTTGATTGCAATTTTGTTCAATTGTTTTTGGCGACCGACGTGGGGCTTTTCTCAGTTAAGTTAATGTTCGAATAATTAAACAACAAAATTACACAAATACACATATTTTTTACACGAATTGGGAAAGGTTTTCGAGGAAATATAAATATTTATATAAATATTTCTAAATATATAAATAGTTGCGCTGATTAGTTTACTTAGTTTACTATTATTTATTTTATACATATTATGAATCTATATATTAACTATTATTTATTTTATAATAGTTAATAACATATTAATTCATACATTATTTAGAAATATTATAAATGCAGTAATTATATAAATATTTAGAGCATTGAGTAGTTGGTAACTTTGTTTTGTTGGTTGTGGCGGACTTGCTCACGTCACCCTACCTCACTTCACTTCACCTTGATGCAACTAGAATGTGGTAAGAACACCGACCTGCATTTGTTTTATTTTTCTTTTGTTTTCTTCTCTCTTTTATTTTTATTATTATTATTTTTATTATATACATGTACGAACTCGATTTCGTTCCGCTTCTTTTCCTTTGTGCGTTTTCTATTTGTTTCATGTTGTCTTTTGTTTTGGCGCAAATTAACTAATTAAAAAAAACAACGACGACGCGCAAATCTTGCGTTCGTCTCTTCACACGAAAGTGTTTGGCTTCTTCGATCCGCATGCATAAATGTGCTTCGTTTTACGTTTGTTTTCTTTTAATTATTGACTGTTTGTCGCATCCTATTACAATAATAATAATTATAATAATCGTTCACACTTCATCTACTCACTTCACTTTCACACTTATCTCTATCTTTACGTCTATATCTATTCTCTATCTATCTTCTAATCTTAATACGTTTTGTTTTTGTGTGTTGTTCTCTTTTCTTTCGTTTTCTGTGACTTTTCCTCATCAGAATCAATCGACCCGAGGCGACGATGGGAACTGGCGCCCGGCGCATCCACCCGATTTAATAATGACCACTTTGCGGGCATTACGTAATTAGCCTGAAAAGCCACAACCATTTCCATCCTCGCCTCTCTATAATCGTCAACATCGATAACCAACCGAGAATCAGTTTTCAGAAACAAAAAAAAGTAGTGTTAAAAACGTAAAACTTAAAATAACAAATTCATGTAGTTTTTAGACAAATCATTCTCATTTTACGCGAATTAAATTTAAATATTTCATTGAAGCGAATTCTTCATTAATTCAATCATCATCAATCAATAAAGTCGAATTATTATATTTTTTTATTATTTTTTTGTATCAGAAGAAATTTTTGTATTTACTCATTTCGTGTGGTTGTGATTCGCAGGTCGCAGCATAATCGTGAAGAAAGATGACGGATCTCAGGTGAAGGAGTCCACTGACAGCTCCACGACTTTGGAGGACGACGACATCAAAGGTAAGGAAGAATCCAAAGCCTTCTTTCTATCATTTTTTTTTAAATTTATCCGAGTGCGCGTCGCTACTGCTGACTACCAACTTAACAACATCTTAGTTTGTATTTTTATTGATCTGCACTCCAATTAACCCAAAAACAAATAATTGCAGTGAATCATCGTTCTTTAAACGATCCCCCCTCCCCCAAAAAACACCACCAAAACCTTTGAAACACCATCAAAAAAAAAAAGAAATCAACCCACGCGTCTTTCTAGTGAACTTCTTTAGTGCAGAGTCGACTCATCAAGTGTACATACCGAGCATTCTTAGTGCGTTTAACCCCCAACCTCCCTTATCGTTGACAAAAAAAAAACAACATTATTTTAGTCACCTTCACCATTGCATACCACTGGTTTATTCAATCAAACTACAGATTTAGTCCATTAAGAAAATAGTGTATAGATTAATTCATCAAACGCAAAATATCAATTCGAATGAGCAGCCAAAATTTACTGTTTAAATAAAACAAAATTTATAAAATTCTTCAAGTTATTAGCTACTTTTAATTTATATTTTATTTCCTCAAATATCTTAGTTATTTGCAATTGAAATGTTTCTCGTTAATAAGATTTATGAAAAAAAAAAAACCTTTAAATTGAAGAATTGAGGAACTTTTTGCTGCTCAATCGTAACATGAAATGTATCAAAATAAAATCTCTTCAGAATTAAAATTAGTAAATTCAGAAATTTCTGATTCATAACTTGTTTTTGCTATGATTTTAACAAAACAAAAATTAAGAGATTTTATGAATTGTATCATTCAACTATATTTATACAAAGTTAATTTAATTGTATTGTTCGAACTAATTTTTTTTGCACTCTCTCTCCCCCGTCAACCCCCACGACACATACACGTATTATTATGTAATTAGCGCACAAGCAAATCAATGACATCTTAGGCACCGTTGTAAATATACGAAAACAATTGAAAGAAAATCGATTGTACATAAAAAAATCAAGTGACAATTTTGTACAAAATGAATGCAAATGAAGTCCCACACCCATCTTTCTTATATAAGTCGCACCTTTATCGTCGCTTGTCTTTTATCTATCTATTCTTGTAAATATTTAACGAAATAAGAATTTAAGAAGGAAACAATTACTTATAATAATTAATTACGAAATCTGAGAGAAATACGTTTTTTTGGATAATGTACATTTGTGTTTCTGGGCTACGCTCAGAAGATAAGAAGGGCGGAGTGGATCGCAGTTCGACGGTTATTGCCAAAGATCCAGAAGGTAAAGAATAAATCAAGTCTATATATCTACTTTATTATTATTATTTTTTTTTTTCTACATAATCGTAATCATAATAATCACACAGTAATAATATTTGAATTAATTGATTTGTTACACATTTTAATTGATTGTTATTTATGTTTAATACTTTCTTTTTTTTTGGATAAATGTGTTTTTTCTTTCTCCGGTTTCTATCTGTTTAATATTCATTAATATAGCAGGTTTACCATGGGCCAATAAACATTTGAAGCAATATTTTGTGATTGGTCGAAACCAATTGTTCAATGTTTGCATGTTATTTTCGTGTGTCTGTATCTCTCTTATTCTCTCGATATTTTATGTGATTCCCTCTCTATCTGTTACTTTGCATCACTATGTTCACTGCAATTGGCTTTTGTTTCGTTGCGTGTAATTTACGTAACGTTGCGCGCGCGCTTTTGATGTATATCTGTTTTTCTAATTTTGGATGAAGTCTTTTGGACGATTGGCTCCGGTCCAGGCTTTTCCGCTTACCGGTTTCATCTCTTCTCGTACTTTTCGAGTTCCTCCTCGGCCGTACGCGTCTGATCACCTCTCGCGAAATTATGTAACAACCGTGCGATGGTCTTACGTTGTTCGTTGTCGTCGTCGTTTCTGTGCGTTTCCATTGAAACTCGGTAAAAATTGGTTGCATTTCGGAGGCCATGGCGGCCTTCGCTGCCGTTTTGGGGGCCTCCTCCAAACGCAGAGAAAGTACGTTCAAAAGAATATCCAAAAAAACAAAGACCAAAACAAACAGTACTAATACGTTAACGCAAATTAACAAAACTGTTGCATCGCTTTTTTTTTAGTCTCAAAATTAAGTAACATACACATAACAAATCGTTGATCACAACAGTAACAACTTAATTGTATTTAACAAATTGTTAATTAGAAAAAAAAAACGTTAATTAATTAACCAATTTTCGTTATTAAACATACATTTCTTATTCCTACATAAAACCAAAGAAAAGATCTTCAATTTTTAACTTTTTTTTGTGATTTTTTTTTCAAATTTTTCACTTTTATTTAACAAATTAACTAAGCAATTATTAAAAGTGAAATTACAATTATTTTTATATATAAAATTCTCAAAATTTTAAAAAAATCTTCTAATTTTCATCTATTTTTGACACTTTTCTTGGGTTTGTTTAATTATTTTAAAGTATTTACTCAAAATTGAACCTAAAGAAATTATCAAAAAAAAAAAGTAAATTAATTCTTCCATTTTTATCTAATTTCATTGAAATTAATAAATTTCACATTGTTTTTCTGTTTAATTTCACAATTTTATTAATGTATTGTTCTTCATTTATTATTTTTATAAAAATATATATTTAAAGAACTTTTACAATACTTTCTTTACTTCTGTAGTTTTTATTCCAACTAATTCATATTTATTAGAAATTATTTACATTTTCACCAAAAAAATCGAGGACAAATGTTTTTTCTGACATTATTAATAATTGACTTATTAATAATTATCAAATAATTGAATAAGTTTTACATTTTATATTAAGATATTCAATAGAATTTTCTATTAAAAAAAACTTATAAGTTACGACATAATTACTTTTAGCTCTTCTAAGAACCTTTAACATATTCATTTGCGTAGTAAAACATGCACGTCGGATGGTCCGAAAATAACTTCGGTCAATATTCCAAGTCTACTGCCATCTCCATCTGCGCTCAGTACTCTTTCTACCCATACATAATTAATTAATTACGTTCCCAAACGAACTGCACAAGTTTTATCTTTACTTTACTTTTTTTGATGTAAGAGAGTTAAAAGTTTGCTTTAAACGAACTGAATATCATTGTTACACATTTAAATTATATTCAAACACGCAAAGTTTCTCATTTTAAGTCTAAGTCGTAATAATGTATGCTATGAAACTGAGTTAAATGAATGAAAATTCCTACTGAAAAATCTTAAAAAAACACCAAATAATAACTTATTGTTTTTCTTTTTTTTTTATTTAAAGAAATTAGACTAATTGAAGAATTTAATTGTATTTTAAAAGTGGTTGAAATTAAAGTAAATCATTATTTTTTTTTTATTAATCATTTGTAAACTTTATACAGAAATCAGTTTTTTCTTTTTGTTGAAAAAATATTTCGAAAAAACACCAAATAAACTTAGTAATTTCTCATTATTATATGAAAATCGACTAATTGAAGATTTGTATAGTATTATAAAGTTATTTAAAAATTTAATTAGTATCGAAGATAATTTGCTTTGAAAATTTCAGTAAATTTTTTATAAAAAAATAATTGTAAAAACATCATGATATAACCGCATTTAAATTAATTTTGTATAATGAAACTAGATTAATTAAAGAATTGAATGTTATTGTAAAAGTTTCCAAAATTCCAATTTTTAAGACAAAAAAAAAATTTATTTTTTGGTAATGAAAATCAGTTATTATTT
This sequence comes from Nicrophorus vespilloides, assembly GCF_001412225.1. Classification (NCBI taxonomy): domain Eukaryota; kingdom Metazoa; phylum Arthropoda; class Insecta; order Coleoptera; family Silphidae; genus Nicrophorus; species Nicrophorus vespilloides. The sequence goes on from NW_017097853.1 coordinate 37,499, forward strand.
ATTTGAAAATTTGTCAAAAAATCACTAAATTAACCTATTAATTTCTCTTTATATAATTAAACTAGACTATTTGAAGAATGGAATACAGTTGTAAAAGTTTATGAAATTACAATTTTTGGGAAAGAAACAATAATTTGAAATTTGATTAATTTTGATATTGAAAATCAGTTTTTGGTTATTGAAAAATATTTCAAAAAATCATTAATTAACCTATTAATTTCTAATTATATAATGAAACTAAATGAATTAAAGCATTTAATTGTATTCTAAAAGTAGTTGACATTAAAGTAAATCTTTTTTTTTAATCATTTGTTAACTTTATACAGAAATCAGGTTTTCTTGTTGAGCGAAAAATATTTCGAAAAAAACACCAAATAAACTTAGTAATTTCTCATTATTATATGAAAATAGACTAATTGAAGATTTGTATAGTATTATAAAGTTATTTAAAGTTTTAATTATTATTGAAGATAATTTGCTTTGAAAATTACTTATAATTTCAGTAAATTTTTTATAAAAAAAATAATTGTAAAAACATCGTGAAATAACCGCATTTAAATTCATTTAGTAAAATGAAACTAGATTAATTAAACAATTGAATATTGTTGTTAAAAGTTTCCAAAATCCAATTTTTGGGTCAAAAAAAAATTAATTTTTTATTTTTTGGTAATGAAAATTAGTTATTTTTTATTAAAAAATTTGTCAAAAAATCACTAAATTAACCTATTAATTTCTCATTATATAATGAAACTAGACTATTTGAAGAATGGAATACAGTTGTAAAAGTTTTTGAAATTACAATTTTTGGGAAAGAAAAAATAATTTGAAATTTAATTATTTTTGATATTGAAAATCAGTTTTTTTTTATTAAAAAAATTGTCAAAAAATCACTAAATTAACCTATTAATTTCTCTTTATATAATGAAACTAGACTATTTGAAGAATTTAATACATTTAGAAATATTATTGAAATTACAATTTTTGAGACAGAAAAAATAATTTGAAATTTAATTATTTTTGATATTGAAAATAAGTTTTTTTTTATTCAAAAATTTGACAAAAAATCATTAAATTAACCTATTAATTTCTCTTTATATAATGAAACTAGACTATTTGAAGAATGTAATAGAGTTGTAAAAGTTTTTGAAATTATAATTTTTGGGAAAAAATAATAATTTGAAATTTAATTATTTTTGATATTTGAAAATCGGTTTTTTTTTTCAAAAATTTGTCAAATAATCACTAAATTAACCTATTAATTTCTCATTATATAATGAAACTAGACTATTTGAAGAATTTAATACATTTAGAAATATTATTGAAATTACAATTTTTGAGACAGAAAAAAATAATTTGAAATTTATTTAATTTTGATATTGAAAATCAGTTTTTGGTTTTTGAAAAATATTTCAAAAAATCATTAATTAACCTATTAATTTCTAATTATATAATGAAAGTAAATGAATTGAAGCATATAATTGTGTTCTAAAAGTATTCATAATTCACTTGGATTACTAACAAATCTTTAAGAAATTCTCTCTCTAAAGTGTTCATTTTTCTTTGTCCCATCGACCGTTTCTTTGGTTATATTATTTATGTCTGTCTCTTGTTTTATGTTCTCTTCTCGCTTTTGTTTTAACGATGTACATTATTTTCCATGGTTATTGGTACAGGCGCTGGTACTCCGCCGCAGTCGCCCAGGGCGACGACGAGTTCGATCGCCGCCGCCGTTTCGTCGGTGGCGGCGGCGGCGGCGGCGGCGGCGGCATCGGCGTCAACGGTGGCGCCCCCTACGCCGCCCCCCGGTAACGCCAACGCCAACAGACCGACGCCCTTAAATTTGGGCCAGGCCCTTTTGCAGAGCGTCCAAGGTTAGAAATCACGCAACAACAAAAACAAATGCAACAACACTCAAACGAATAACAACTGTTTTGGGTTTCTTGATTTTTAGACTGATTGACCTTATAAAAAATAAAAAGAACAAAACAAATATTAACGAAAATTTCAGATTTACCAAGTTTTGCATTGTTGCGATGATAATTAACCGAAAAAATTAACAAAAATAAAATTTAGTTTTCCATTTGTTTGATTTTAACGTTTAAACATTTTGTGTGATTTTTTTGTTTTGTTTTTCTTTTTTATATAATCGAATTAATCGTAGAATTAAACGAAACAAAACCATAACGGATTGGCACACTCGATTGTTCGAACTGAAATTTGCAAGCGAAAACAATGTTACTATTTCTTTCTTCTCTTTCTAGGATTGAAATCGTTATTTAAGTGCAGTTTTTGTAAATAATTCTCTCTCTCTCTATCTCTCTCCCTGTATATATATAAACGATAAATCATCTGGATTGTATTATATACGTACTTAATCCGGCCATCTCCACGTAATATAAATATATAAATATATCTTCTTCAAAGTTATTTCAATAAACTTTTTGCGATCATTGATTCATTATTATTTACATTTCCCGTTTAAAAACTGTATATAACCCAACAATTTTCTTCTTGTTGAAATTTATTTATTTTTGTTAATCGAGAATGTGTGTTTACGTTGTAAATATGTTCGATAGGTGATTAATTTCGCGTCGTACGCATGCTGTAAATACGGACGGACCTCATTAATTCCATAAATCTGTAAACAGCCTCATTAATTATCAGTCCCGAGTTGCATAACGCTTTTAAATATAAATATATATAGAAAAAAAAACCCGATTATATAACTATTGAAAAAAAAAAGAGTGATTAACGATTCTCTCCGATAATAACGCTGTGTGTTTGTTACTTAATTTAACAGAGAACCTTGTACACTTGTTGTGCAGTCTGCATTTCTATTCCTTTTAGTGCTCTAGTTTTACGTTTTCTCGTCTCTTGTCTTCCCTGTCCATCTTATTGTTATTTTTGCATGTTCTGTTTTCTCTCCGTCTCTTTGTTTCTCTGTGTGTTGTTGTTTCGTGCAATTTAGATGGCATCCACGTGCTTAAATACGAGCAAACTGATAACTGGGTGGATTCTACCATTAAGTATAATAGACTACCCAAAACGGATTCAGGTTTGTGTTGTGTTTTCTCTTTCCGCTTGCTTCAAGTTTCGCTTACAAAAGACCGCCGCTTCCAACCCGTGTTCTCGTAAGCAACACCGCACGTTCCGTCGCGTTCACGTAAATAATTTGCAGTTTGCGAATCTCTCTTTATCAATTTCGAAATGTTGCAGAGTTTCGCTCTAATTGTTTGTTTTGAATTTCCCCAACAAATTTCGATCGAAAGACACGCAGTGTAATTGTATTTAGTTAGGATAATTATTATGAAGCTACGCTTAAGGTTCGTCGAGTAGACAAATTTCAAATTAGATTTACAGAAATTTATTTAATAAATTGTACATTGATATAGAAAACTAAGATTTAATTGAAAAATAGAAAAAAAAGCAATTTTGAATATTTCACTTAAAATTCTGAAAGGTGTAATTAGGTTTGTTGCTAAAACTAATTGTAAACATGAAAGTCGTAATAATTGAATAGACGTGAAGTGGAAGCGAAACGTAAAAAAAACTTTAAAATTAACAGAGGTTTTCTTTAAACTTTTCTATAAAATTGTAATGCAATAAAATGCATCGCTTCGACGACTTTCGAGCTAATTTATTTGCACGATGCAGAAGCAGCAGTATCCGTTGCTTTACAACCATCTAAACTTAAAGGTGGAAAACTTTTATAATTCTGTTTTTTTTTTGTTGTTGCAAGAGACTCTTTTTCACTACTTCTCTCTTAAATAAAGGCGCAGCCTTCATGAATTAATAGCGAATTTAGCGAAATTTTGAATTATGAATAAAATAACTTTTGCAAAGTTGATTAAAAATTGATTATTTTACAATGTGAAAATTGACAGATGACAAAATAAAATTTGCAAGTAAATTGAAATTCTGTTTTTTTTTTTTTCGAAAAACTTTCTTATTTTCAACTTCAAATTATTCAATTTAAAATAAAAAGTTGTCAATATTTACAGATTTCATATGCATCTTTTAGACCCATTCTATCTATAACAGTTTTTGAGAAAAATTGTAAAATGTGAAAACACTACTTTTACTAGTTCAATTTTTCAACATTGAACATGAATTACTACCGAATGGATGAAACCACAGTAATTTATCAATACTCTTTACATTTCCCAATTCAGTAGCTTTCATATGCACCTTTTAGATCCATTCTATCTAGAACAGTTTCTGAGAAAATCTGTAAAATGTGAAAGTACTGCTTTTTCTAGTGTTATTTTTTTCAATTTTTCAACTTTGAACATGAATTACTGCCGAATGGATGAAACCATAGTAATATATCAATTCTCTCTACATTCCCCAATTTGGTAACTTTCATATGCATCTTTTGGATCCATTCTATCTATAACAGTTTCTGAGAAAATCTGTAAAATGTGAAAAGACTGCTTCTTATAGTGTTATTTTTTTCTTCAATTTTTCAACTTCGAACATGAATTACTACCGATTGGTTGAAACCATAGTAATATGTCAATACTCTTTACATTTCCCAATTCAGTAACTTTCAAATGCACCTTTTGGATTCATTCTATCTATAACAGTTTCTGAGAAAATTTGTAAAATGTGAAAACACTGCTTCTTTTAGTGTTATTTTTTTTCTTCAATTTTTCAACTTTGAACATGAATTACTACCGAGCCGAATGGATTAAACCACAGTAATATATCAATATCTCTAATTCCCCAATTACAGAAAGCTTTATATGC
>NW_017097854.1:0-362 GCF_001412225.1 Nicrophorus vespilloides
GAAAAGAATTTAAGAAAAAGAAGCAAAAGTAATTAAAAATTTTGAATGAAAGCAATAATTAAAATTATGAAAAATATTTTTTGATTGATGGGGAGGGAGGGCGTATTGTGAATCCCGTGTGGTATAAAATCACTTACTACTTGATGTCTTCATCACCAACTGTTGCATCTCTGCACATCTCCATCTCAGCCCTCGTTGTTGGTTGGCACTCACGAACACTCGCGATAATTTAACAATAAATACGCACAAAATTCCCGGAAATTGAACACGTGATTCTAATATAAATAAATTTATAGCAAATTGAGTATTTGAAATGAACTGCACTCACGGTTGAATAACAAGAGCCGAAGCCTTAAACTTGT
>NW_017097854.1:374-1148 GCF_001412225.1 Nicrophorus vespilloides
CGGATGCACCTCGAGAAGGTTTTAGCACAGGCGGTCTTGCCATTCCATGCGAATCACTGCGACGTGATAAACGCATAGAGTGACCTGGTATTTTGAATACCTTGCATCCATATTAATAAAAAAGCTGTGAGAAAAAACAAAAAAAAACATACTAACTCATAATGTTTTATTTCAATATGCCTTTCGATTAGTATTTCCAATAAGAAATGTCAACCGATTGAACAAATGATGATCATCGAATAGAACATTGAAACAGCTTTTCAATTTCCACTGAAAATTAATAAGAAAACTCCGAAATTTCCTTAATTCCAATTGGAACGATGTTGACTTAAGAAAGGGACGCGCATAACTATCTCATAGAGACGCCACAATCATACCACCTGCTACTTTTTTTTTGCAATAAAAATGCGTTGGTATCAACAATAAACAGGCGGGAGGAACGCGTCGGTCCGCCATTTTGTAAGCGTCCAAATTTCTAATTAATTAACGCGAATTTCTCAATTAAGAGTTATTTCGGAATATGCACATTTTAACACAAGCTACGTAAGGGATTAGCGAACAAATTGGGAAAATTTCAATGCAATGCGAATTATTTTTTTACAATCAGATTAATCACTAACCTTTAATTGCCGCTAATTCTAATGTTGTGGTGATCTACGTTGATGGTTTCCCAAAGCTCTGTTGTTTCATTCGGATTTAAACTAGTTGCACAATAATTTTTGAAGTTATGAAATCGGAGCGAACGCCAACGCTCTGAAGAACGAACTACGAATG
>NW_017097854.1:1175-2917 GCF_001412225.1 Nicrophorus vespilloides
AACTTTTTGTTTAAACAAGAAATTTAATGTTAATTTCAAAACTCCCTCTTGTGGATCAATTGATAAACACTATAGAGCCAATATGACAAAAATGAACAAATTATTAATAATGACCCAATTATATGAATGTGGATAAATTAATGGGTTAATGCCAAAATGTGGTTCGCTAAGTATTTCCATTATGAATGAGTACATCAAATAATGTTCATCGAATAGAATTTCAAATCACATTTATACCAATCGATTAGTTTGCATTGGAACAAATTCAACATACTAATACATCCTTCGAGTGTGAGTAATGCATGCATATTATTAATCATTGACTCACAACCAACCGATTGGTATATTTTAGAACATTGATAATTCCTTCGAGTTTGATTTAGCATTAATATACATCACATATTAGCAGACACACCTAATGATATGGATAGTTAGAACATAACTGCTTGAACTAATTGAATATAGTTTATGAAGTTACAAAGAAAAACTGTAAGACATGTGAAAAAATAAAAATTTAAATTGCTCACGATTAATCAGCTAGTTACAGTTGGGAATCGCAGCTTTTTCTATTTCCACTGAAAATTAATGATAAAACTTTCATTAATTATTGCGCAATTCTTTTTGGAATGAAATTGACTTAAGAAAGGGACGCACACAACTATCTCATAGAGACTTCCATTTTTATTTTTTTTTGCAATAAAAATGCGTTGTTATCAACAATAGAATTTATAATTAATTAACGCGAATTTTTTAATTAAAAGTTATTACGGAATACGTAGATTTTAACACAAGCTACGCAATAGATTCAGGAACAAATTGGGAAAATTTCAATGCAATGCTATTTTTTTTTATTATTTTAAAATCAGATTAATCACTAACCTTTAATTGATGATAAATCTAATTGGGTTGTGATCTATGATGATGGTTTTCTCAAAACTCTGTTGTTTTCATCGGATTTGAACTAGTTGCACAACAATTTTGAAGTTATAAAACCGACTCAAAGAGGAACGAACTGTGAGTGAAATCCCACTCCACGAACCGACGCAAAAACAGAAGGTGATGCCAACTGTTGTTTAAATTCAAAATGATTTAATAACATTAAAACTCCCTATTGTGGATCAATTAATAAACACTATAGCGCCAATATGTTAAACATCAATAATTTGTTAATAAAATGTTAATTTTTTAATTGCAGTGAATTTTCAATTAAGTGAATATAAATAAATGAATGGGTTGATATCAATATGTGTTTCAATTAGTATTTTCAATAGGAAATGTTAACCGATTGAGCACATCAAATGATGTTCACCGAATAGATTTTAAAATCACTTATTGACTAATCGATTTGCACTACAATAAATTCAACATATTAATACATCCTTCGAGCTTGAGTAATGCATGCATTTTATTAGATATTTACTCACATCCAATCGATTGATTTACTTTAGAATTTTGATAATTCCTTTGAGTCTAATTTAGCAATAATTTACATTACATGTTAAATAACCCTTGGATAGTTAGAAAATAACTGTTCATACAAATTTAGTATAGTTTATGAACTTACAAAGAAAAGTTGTAAAATAACATGGGAAGAGAAAAATATTTTAAATACTCACGATTGATTGGCATAAAGATTCGGAACCGAGGATTTTCAAATTCCAATTCCTCCCCTTTCATAAAATTACAGCAATATGGATAAGAGCACAGGAATGTATCTACACTGCTGGATTCCCCAAACATTC
>NW_017097855.1:0-16616 GCF_001412225.1 Nicrophorus vespilloides
TTAACTCGAATTATAGTAATATATCGATACATTTACATTCCCCAAACATTCAGCTTTCATATGCATCTATTGGCTTCATTCTATCTATTATAGTTTTCGAGAAAATCAATGAAATGTGAAAACACTGCTTTTTCGAGCATTTTTTAACTTTGAACACGAATTACACCCAAACGCTGTATTAATGAAATATTGAAGAAAAATAGAAAATAGAAACGTGAAAATTTACTTAAAATTGATATTTTTCTCACAGAATTAGTTTAATCCTCAATTAACTCAAAAAATGATATATATATAAATCAATGTACCTTATTTTACTTTACTGCAAGATTTACATGGTTAAAGAACATTATAATCAAAATTCTACTACAATTTGATTCTTTAATCAAAAAAATCAAAGATATAAAGAAAAATCTTGATAGTGAGAACAAAATTACTAGCAAAGAGTCTATTGATCGAATTCAACGAAGCAAAACATTTACATTATTGCATTGACGTAATACGAAATATAACATATCAATTAATTTAATTCTACTATTACGTTTATTGCTTCAATTAGCAATAAAAAACAAGAAAATCCATTGTTGCAACTCAAGCAGAAAGTATTACACGTATCGTTAATGGTCCTCTATTAGTATAGTTGCTATGGAGACCAGCAATAAACTAAATAAAAACTAGTACTAAGACAAATCAAAGTGTGCAATAATAGGTGAATTCTAGACATTATAATCAAAGAATTATCACAATTAGCTTATTTCAACATCAAAAATAAATAACACCTCACTCAATAAGTTTGTAAGATGACAATTAGATGGCGCTTCTATCGATAAATCCATATGATTTTTAGGAAGTACCAACCTTCAGATGACACCTGTCAAAATTTCATGGCAATCTGACGTTTAGTTCACAAGTTAGAGTAATTTGTTACAAATAAATGTGAAAGTAAATTTTAAATTATATTCTTCTTTTTTTCAAAGAAAATTTAGTTGTTAGTGAATAGATCACTATTAACATTAAGTAAATCAGACAAGAAATTGTCTTAGATCAAGAAAAATCAACAATATTTAGTCCATTGATTGTAATTATCCAAAATGTAATATACAAAAAAAGAAAAATACTAACTTGGTAGATCAATTAGTTTAATGCTGCCATAGATTCATTACGTTTATTGTTTCAATCTGCAATAAACGAGAGTTGCATTGTTACAACTGAAGCAGAAAGAATGCAATTTATCGTTTAAACGGTCTCGTTTCTAGAAAATTGTAATTACGTGTTTTTCCCCCTTGTTCTGTGCGCTTATGTATTATATTATATTATTTTATTTGCAATGCCATAAAAGTTGCAATATTTATTTAAGCATATTTCGAGGCCAACTTAATCCGATCCCAGAGGGTCGTGTTTGCGTTTAATGTTTTTAGGTGGGATGGAGGGAGGGAGGTTAAAGGGCGGTTGAACGGACTTTCCGAAAAACCACCTCGACCCGGGTGGCCCGTGTCGTTTAATTCGCTTCCTCCTACAACCACCAAAGCTCTCACCCTCTTCTCCAACAGTGATCTGAAGGACACCGGAAGTATTAACGCAATATAAAACAAAAACAAAAAACAGGATGGCGGCGCCAGGAGGAAATATCAAAATTGGAAACGCACCCTGGGAGGTCCTCGCAGAGAAAGTGAAGACGTGTTTTTGAAATGGCCTGCTTCGAAATTACATAATATTATATTTTTTTTTCAATACGAAATCAATCACCGTTACATACTAAATCGCTTTGAAGTCTCGGAAAGGTCTTTGCTCTCTAGTTTATTTCACTTTTAACCCTTTGTTATCTGATATCATAGTTAAAATTTGAAAAAAATCGTTGGATTTCTTTCAAAATTTTTAGTAAAGTCAGGAAATTTTAAGCTTAAATCATATAATAAGTAAATTTAAGATTTATATTGTAGGTATGTAGGTCTGTACTCACTTGATGCTTCCAATTGCTAAACAGTCTTTTATTACGCGTATTTTGATGTCATAATGTCAATTAAAGTTCAAGATATGACGATTTTTCGAACATTATTTACTTCTTCACGCTTTAATTAATTACTCGAAAACCACGCACTGTAATTAGACCAACAAATACAATTCTCGAAGATAAAAGTTTGGTCTTTCCAATGAATCTATAACGATATTTGTGGTATTTTCAGTTTTTTTCTAAAATAAGATTTCAAATTTGAGAATGAAAATAAACAAATAATAAAATAAAAATCTCAATTATCGTATACGCCTGCATTAACTAAACCAACAAATATAATTGTTAAAGTTAAAACTGTTGCCTTTCCATTGAACCTATTAAGAGATTAGTGGTATTTCTTGTTATGCTGTTATAAGCTTTCAAATGAGCAGACAATTATATCTATTTAAATGTTTCATTTAATTTTTTTTTTCGATTAACTGTAAAACCATGAAACTTTTTAAATATTTCATTATTACATAAAATGTAGTTTTCTATTGCGCGTAATTTGATATAATTGTTACTACTTCATGTCAATTTGAAGCCTCAGAAAGGTCTTTGCTCTCTAGTTTATTTCACTTTTAACAATTTGTTATCTGAACATAGTTAAAATTAAAAAAAAAAAACTTTGGATTTCCTTTTAAAACACATTAAAATATGTGGTACTTTTTGGTAAAGTCAGGAAATTTTAAGCTTAAAACGTATAATAAGTGAATTTTAGATTTATATTATAAAAAAACGTATCAATTTTCATTAAGTAACAACTTATTTCATGGTCTTATTGCTGCTATACAATTTTTCTATTCGTTACAATTTAAATCAAGTAACCTATGCAGAAGTGACAAGCATTACTTGATGCTTCCAATTGCAAAACAGTCTTTTATTACGCGTATTTTGATGTCATAATGTCAATTAAAGTTCAACATATGACGATTTTTCGAACATTCTTTACTTCTTCACGCTTTAATTAATTACTGGAAAACCACGCACTGTAATTAGACCAACAAATACAATTCTCGAAGATAAAAGTTTGGTCTTTCCAATGAATCTATAACGATATTTGTGGTATTTTCAGTTTTTTTCTAAAATAAGATTTCAAATTTGAGAATGAAAATAAACAAATAAAAATAGAAAAGTCTTAATTATGATTTAGTTAATGCTGGCGTAGCATTAACTAAATCAACAAATATAATTGTTAAAGTTAAAACTGTTGTCTTTCCATTGAGCCTATTAAGAGATTAGTGGTATTTCTTGTTATTCTGTTATAAGCTTTCAAATGAGCAGAAAATTATATCTATTTTTTCGATTAACTGTAAAATGCAGTTTTCTATTACGCGTAATTTCATATAATTGTTACTACTTAATGTCAATTTGAAGCCTCAGAAAGGTCTTTGCTCTCTAGTTTATTTCACTTTTAACAATTTTTTATCTGAACATTGTTAAAATTAAAAAAAATCTTGGGATTTCCTTTTAAAACACATTAAAATTAAGTGTAACAAATATGTGGTACTTTTTGGTAAAGTCAGGAAATTTTAAGCTTAAATCGTATAATAAGTGAATTTAAGATTTATATTATAAAAAACGTATCAATTTTCATTTAGTAACAACTTATGTCATGGTCTTATTGCTGCTATACAATTTTTCTTTTCGTTGCAACATAAATCATGTAACCTATGCAGAAGTGACAAGTATTACTTGAATGAAAGTTTGTACTCACTTGATGCTTCCAATTGCAAAACAAATCATTGTTGTATACAACATAGAGATTACGTTAAAGTTTTACGTCTCTTTATAACTTAAATAGTGATAAATTTCATATTTTTGTTGTTAATTAAATCAAAGAAATACGCAAACATAAAATTGAGAATCGTTTTCCAAAAGCTGCGGTCGGCTTATATAATAAATGTGTGTGGAAAGAGAGAGAGAGGAAATTAATTTCGGAAATTAGCGCAGTTTAAATGGACTTTGCGTTAATTAACGCTTCTGGCCTTCCGCTCTTTAATTGCCCCTCCTCACTGGTTACCATATAATTTATCGACAGTTTATTCAAATTCCGAAAACCCGCCGCCGCCGCCACCACCGACCGACCCTGCAAATATATTTATTTTCTCTCTCTCTCTCTTTTTTTTTGGTGTTATTTATTTTCCGCCACTTTCCGGAGTCGCACACTCTGATTTATTTGCGCAAATACCATTCGATATATGCATCGCGATTTTCAATGCTTCCTCGAAAAATATTAATAATCGAAATTCACGGTTAGTGGACAGTCGCAATTTCGTCTCAAAAGAAAAAAAACATCTCAATTTCGTGTAACGTCTGCACGTTTTATTTAATTACTCAATAAATAAGTACGTTAACTAAATCGACAAATATGAATGTTAAAGTTAAAACTATAGCCTTTCCAATGAGACTATTAAGAGATTTGTGGTATTCCTTGTTATTCTGTTATAAGCTTTCAAATTTGAACAGATTTTTTTTTAATTTTTCACTTGAAAAGAAACAGATTAACACAAAAATTGTATTACTTTTTATAAATTTGACTATTACATAAAATTAAGTCTTTTATTGCATGCATTTTGATGTCGTAATGTCAATTAATGTTGAAGATATGACGATTTTTCGAACATTTTTTACTTCTTCACGTTTTAATTAATTACTCGAAAACCACGGACCGTAATTAAATGAACAAATACAATTCTTGAAGATAAAAGTTTGGTCTTTTCAATGAATTTACAACAATATTTGTGGTACTTTCCGTTTCTTCTAAAATAAGATTTCAAATTTGAGAATTCAAATAAACAAATAAGAAAAGAAAAATATCAATTTCGAATAACGTCTACACGTTTTATTTAATTACTCAATAAATAAGCACGTTAACTAAATATACAAATGTGAATGTTAAAGTTAAAACTATAGCCTTTCCAATGTGACTATTAAGAGATTAGTGGTATTTCTTGGTATTCTGTTATAAGCTTTTAAGTTTGAACAATAAAGTTAACAAACAGATTTTTTTTTAAATATTTCACTTGAAAAGAAACAGATTAACATAAAAACCGTAATACTTTTTACAAATTTGACTATTACAAACAATTAAGTCTTTTATTGCGCGTATTTTGATGTCATAATGTCAATTAATGTTGAATGTATGACGATTTTTCGAACATTCTTTACTTGTTCACACTTTAATTAATTACTCGAAAACCACGCACTGTAATTAAATCAACAAATACAATTATTGAAGATAAAAGTTTGGTCTTTCCAATGAATCTACAACGATATTTATTTCATTTTCCGTTTGTTTCTAAAATAAGATTTCAAATTTATCTAAAATAAAATTGCCAAATTTTCAAAAAAACACAAGTAAGTTATTTTTTCATTTCATAACCATATCTTTTGTAAATACTTCTATAATTACATAAAAAGGAATATTTATTACTCATATACTAATAAAATAATACGTAATTATCAATAAATGACTGAAATTTATCGATTTTTGCAAATTTTATTACACCTCTTCACTTTTCCTTCAATTACTAAATAACCCAGAATGCTAGATCAACAAATATATAAAACTAAAACTATAGCCTTTCCAATGAAATAAGTGATATAATTTTAAGTTTCTATAAAAAAAAAACTTTAAAATTTGATCATAAAATAAAACAAATGTTTACGAAAATTTTCAAAATGTTTCAGATTTCTTTAAATTTTCCAACTACCATAAAACCTTTAAATATTTTACAATTACATAAAAGAAACTGCAATTTTCAAAGACAAGTTTGTTTTTTTCAACACACATACACAAAAATGAATACTTCAATACTTCAAAACAAATAATTAATTAATTACTTGATGATGTTAAGATCAACGAGAAACTGCAACAAACGCTTTTAATTAGAATACAAAGAGGTAATTACAAGTTTATCTAGGAGAGGAGAGCCTCGATGCACTTATTGGGTGGAAAGGAAAGCAGACGACCGAAACGTTGCTTCCAACTGAATTTACAATTACGTTTTAATTAGGTTTTGCTATTATACACTACTAATACAATAATTTGGTATTTTCAGCACATAAAGGATGCAAATTCAATTAATTATTAAAACCCGAAACTAATTCACTTCAACTGCAACATTCACTTCTCAAACTACAAAATTGAAAATATGAATTTTATATTCTAATTTTTGTTTCTTAATAAATCAAACAAAAATCGATTAACAAAAAAACATGACTTAATCATTTTTTTATTTCGAGTTTACGTCAATATTATAATCAGCATATCATTAGAATATTTACTACTCATAACGCGACTTAATTGCGGAAACTTTCACATTCGTTTTTATCAATATAATTCAATGATTCAAGTATTGATTTAACGTAACTTATGCCTCGAGAAATTTTCCTTTTTTCGTTTTCTTTCTATCCTTTTCTTTTCACCCATTAACAACGAACGTATTGCTTTCTACACACTCGAGAAATTTACATAAGAGAGTAACACAAAGTCTCGGTAAACAATACAGTGAAATATTTGCAAATAATGAGTTTGTCTTTATTTACAAACGTGTTCAAAAAAAAGTGTAATATTTGTCTTAGTTATGTAATAATAAAGATGATGTTAATCGATTTTTTTTCTAGGTTTGATTGATAGATTTGTAGCTAAATTCATGTCGAGAAAATGTATTAATTTCTAATTGGAATTGGAACAATGTTTTCTAATTGGAATTAAATGAAGATTTCTCAATGAATTGAGACTATTAAACATTGATTAGTAATGTTTAAAGATCATAATTCAAATGCGGTCCACATTCTCAAATATTTACGAGTAAATTAGGGATGTTTTTTTTTGTTGTTGGAAGTCCTTAAAATTGGAATATCGTAAATATACAAAAAAAAAGTAGAGGGCGGACGACAAAAAAAAAGAAGAGAGGTCCAGGCTAAATCCTATTTTACGAAAAGACCCCGAAGCTCGACCCCTTTTACATATACATATTTTTAAATAAGCTGCAATAAAAAAAAATTGCGAAGGGTGCGGTAATAACAACGGAGCAACAACAATCGCAAATTCCCATCTGAATACCGGAGTGTCGGACATATATACTCACAACAACAACAACAAAAAAACAACATTCGTATTTTTTTTGTGTGCGCTTCTGTGCTTTGTTTTGTCCAATATCCTCTTGCATAACGCGAAACCGAAAGAGCAGAACCCGTGAGCTGGCGGTTACATAAATACATTCCGAACCCATGAAATATGTGTCTGTGCGAGGGTGGAATGAGGCAATCGGAAGGTAAGACAGAAGGAGGGTAATATCGGGGAAATATATTTGCTTATTATAAACGATTCGTATGCATGACCGTTTTGGCAGAGGACAGGGGTGGACCCGGACCAAAGCGCCTGCACACACACACACCCTAAAATCCCATCAACCGAACTTTACCCACCCATCGTATTCAAAATTATTGACCGCATTGATTTTCGCCTCTCCTTGAATTTGTGAACTTTGCTTTAAGCATTCTATAAAAGTATATAAATTACATTTTGTACTTGTTGAAGATTTCAATTATATCCACCACCAATATCACAAATACAGTCCAAAATCAGTATAAAATATATAAGTTTTACACATTAAGTTTTAAACATTATCAAGTTTACAACAGTTTTGTTAAATAAGTATAAATGAATTTCAATAAAAAATCAATTCTCATTTCAAGTATTGTTAGATTGTCCAACTTTTGTACATATTTGCTACAGAATGTCTAAGTTTTACACATTAATGAAAAGTTTCAAACCTTGTCAAGTTTACAACAGTTTTGTTAAATAAGTATGAATGGATTTCAATTAAAAATCAATTCTCATTTCAAGTATTGTTAAATTATCCAAATTTTGTACATATTTACTACAGAATGTCTAAGTTTTACACTTTAATACGTTTTTACTATAAAATGTACTAGTTTTACACTTTAATTAAAAGTTTCAAATAAAAACTAATAACTTTATAACAGATTTCTTCAATCAATTTTGTTGATTTATTATGAATGAATTCCAATTCAAAATCTCATTTCCATTCAATTATTGTTATATAGTCCAATTTTAAGACGTTTTTACTATAAAATGTACAAGTTTTACACTTTAATTGAAAGTTTCAAACAAACGTTTCATTTACAAAATAACAACTTTTTAACAGTTTTCTTGAATCAAATTTGTTAAATTATTATGAATGAATTCCAATTAAAAATCTCATCTCAATTCAATTATTCTCATATAATCCACATGTAGTATGTTTTTACTTTAAAATAAACAACTTTTACACTTTAATTGAATGTTTCAAACAAATTTACAACTTTTTAACAGTTTTCTTTAATCAAATTTGTTAAATTATTATGAATGAATTTCAATTCAAAATCTCGTCTTATTACAAGTATTGTTATATAGTCCAATTTTAATACGTTTTTACTATAAAATGTACAAGTTTTACACTTTAATTGGAAGTTCCAAAGAAACGTTTCATTTACAAATTTACAACTTTTTAACAGTTTTCTTGAATCAAATTTGTTAAATGATTATGAATGAATTTCAATTCAAAATCTCGTCTCATTACAAGTATTGTTATAAAGTCCAATTTTAATACGATTTTACTATAAAACGTACAAGTTTTACACTTTAATTGAAAGTTCAAAAGAAACGTTTCATTTATAAATTTACAACCTTTTAACAGATTACTTTAATCAAATTGGTTAAATTATTATGAATGAATTTCAATTCAAAATTTTGTCTCAATACAAGTATTGCTATAAAGTCCAATTTTAATACGTTTTTACTATAAAATGTAACAAACGTTTCATATACAAATTAACAACTTTTTAACAGTTTTCAAACAATTTTGATAAATTATTATGAATGAATTTTTATTCAAATTCACGTCTGTTTTCAAGTATTATTAAATAGTTCATATGTAGTACGTTTCTACTACAAAATGTACAAATTATACTCTTTAATTGAAAGTTTCAAATTAACGTTTCAATGAAAAAAAGAAACAACTTCACAACAGTTTTCTTCAATCAATTTTGTTAAATTCAAAATCACGTTTCATTTCCAATATTGTTAGACAACCCAATTTTAATACGTTTTTACTATAAAATGTACAAGTTTTACACTTTAATTGAAAGTTTCAAATGAAAATTTACAACTATATAACAGTTCAGTACAATTTTAGTACGTTTTTACTACAGAATGTACAAATTTTACTCTAATAGTTTTGTTCAATTAATCTATGAGTTTAATTCATACTTAGAAAAATAATATTAAAAAATATACAGTTTTAATTAACTGCAACAACTTTTTTTTAAACATTTACACCAGTTTCGTCATAACTGAAAGTTGTACAAAAGTGTTTTTACAAAATTTACTAGACGAAACAATTATTTAACACACAAGTGAAACTAGACTTTTATACGTTTCATTTAACAAAAAAAATAGAAGTTTTTAATATCCTTGTGCGTCGCCTGCTAGTTTCCGAAAATATTTAGCCACGGAAATACCAACAAAAAGACAATGAAAATACAAACAAAACAAGGAGAACAAACAAGGACTAAACACGAATGAATGTGATTTTTTTTATATTTTGTTGTTGTCAGGAAAAGTGCACCGAGTTCAATTCAAAATTTCGTGATGAAATCGAAAAAAAAAACGTACCTGTATATATACAGGGAGGATGGAAAAATCAGTGATAACAACGAACGAGTAACAAAAAAAAATTGAATAGAACAGAGCAGAGTGTATGCATGAAATATCTGCGATGTGTCCTTTTGATCTCGAATCAATCGCACGTGTTTTGGTACCTATATTGCTTTACTACTTTTTTTTTGTGTGTGTGTATGTATATTTTCATTGAATATTTCAATTAACGTCCCGGTTAGAATGTATAGAAAAAATAATAATTACAGGTGTTTTCGTGCGGGCGAACGAACGATTTTCGCACGCGACTTCCCGTACAGTACAGAACGGGACAGGACGAGGACTTCCCTTTACGGCCGCAGGAAACTAGTTTTGCCCATGCAAATAGCTGTGGAATATTAAATACATAATTGCTCACGTAAATGAAGAAGTAACGTTACAAATTGCAAACAGTAACGTTTGTATCAAAACAGTTTGATGATGACATTTCCAATTCCTTTATAAGATTTCATCCAGAAATTAATTGAAGAGACTAGATCGTAAAAAAAATGATAATATTCGAAATTAGAAAATGTTTGTTTCAATTTGTATTTGGTACTTGTCAAGTTACAAGTACATTAGTCTTAATTACAAGAAAGTCACATATTCACAAAGTAAATAAAACACATTTAACTAGTTTAACTTTAAAAATACGTTTAAGTACTTTCACATTTTTTCAAGTAATTTTTTTTAATTGATCAACAATGAAGTACTTGACAAGTAACTTGTGTTAATACTTGTAACAATCTAAATTAGAGCAAAGTTATAATCACATAAGTAGAGCTGAAATACATCCTAATTTATGGGTAGTATAACCACTTGCCCAGGTGGAATTCTAACGGCGAAATACTTGCCAAGTAACTTGTATCAATACAAGTAATAATCTTAATTAGAGTAAAATTATATTTACATATTACGTAGAACTTAAATACATCCTGATGTATAGATACTTTAACCAATTATTCAAGAAAAAGACAAGTACATTATACTACAATATTTTATAAATTATTAATAAATATTGTTAATATATAATGAAATATGACGGAACGAAAATAAAATATGTATTTTTTAATTGATCAGCAATGAAGTACTTGCCAAGTAACTTGTGTTAATACTTGTAACAATATAAATTAGAGAAAGTTATAATCACATAAGTAGAGCTGAAATACATCCTAATTTGTGAGTAGTATAACCACTTGCCCAGGTGGAATTCTAACGGAAAAATACTTTCCAAGTAACTTGTATCAATACAAGTAATAATCTTAATTAGAGTAAAGTTATATTTACATATTATGCAACTTAAATACATCCTGATGTATAGATACCTTAACCAATTATTCAAGAAAAAGACAAGTACTTGTACAAGTACATTATACTACGATATTTTATAAATTATTAAAAAATATTGTTAATATATAATGAAATATGACGGAATTAAAATAAAATATGTATTTGAAAATCATATGGACAAAAGATGCATCAAAGCATCCGCGTAAAGCGGAATAAAGTAAATTGGAATTCGGAGGCAAAATCGCATTGCACGAATTTAATAAATCAGAAATTCCGGTATAAGGTTTATTGTGCATCTGGTAAATAAGGGCGCATCGCACGAACAATACAAATACCGGATATTCTGTTCTGCGGGGTGGGTGGGAAAAGGCTAAAAGGAAAAGCATCGCCAGAGCCGAAGTGAACAAGTAAATGATAAATAATAATAACGGCAGCAACAATAAGGATGAAAATGTGTTGTAACGGTGGTTCGAGTCTCTGGCATCCGGTTAATTGCCATAAATTCACAGCACGAACGGTCCCCGAAAAGTGCTTTAATTACATCACACACACACAAACGGCTGCAATTAAAATACCTCCGCACCAGTCGATATGGCACCTCGTAAACACGCCGAAACTCATTGTTAAACGACATCTATGCATTGGATAACTGCAGAAATGTCACATGATAACCGGCGTCGTTTATGATAGTGGAAAGAGGAACGAAAAATAAAAAACTATAGACGATAAACGCTGAGACAAAGCTCTTGGACTTTGCGCACTTAAGGAGCGGGTAAATTAAAGGATTAATGTCCAGAGGAGAACTTAAATGGCTTCAAATAACTATGGGTTTTACGATGTGCGCACTTGGGACACGGATTAACGAGCGATGGATGGATTTCTTCATCTCACGTTTCGGTGCTTCAATGTGTGTATATATATGTAATAGAAATAAAAGCAAATGCGTTAATTAACTAATGATTACTTAACGTAAATGTTAACGTAACATTTAGGAGTCGGTTAGCTTAAATTGACTACTAATGTACATTGAACTATACAGTAAATTGTGGATTATGAAATTTTAACGTAAGAAAAGTTAGAAACGTAAGTAACGTAAGAAAACGTAGGAAACCTAAAAACTTATGAAACATAAGAATATTAACAAACTTCAGAAACTTAAGAAACGTAAGAAATTTAACAAACTTAAGAAACTTCAGAAACTTAAGAAACGTAACAAAACATAAGAAACGTAAAAAATTAAAAATTTAAAAACTTCAGAAATTAAGAAACGTAACAAAACATAAGAAACGAAAAAAATAAGAAATTTAACAAACTTCAGAAAATTAAGAAACGTAACAAAACATAAGAAACGTAAAAAATATAAGAAATTTAAGAAACTTAAGAAATGTAACAAAACATAAGAAAGCAAAAAATATAAGAAATTTAACAAACTTCAAAACTTAAGAAACTTAAGAAACGTAAAAAACAAAAGAAAGATAACAAACTTCAAACACTTAAGAAATGTAACAAAACGTAGGAAACTTAAAAACATAAAAAACTTAAGAAACATAAGAATATTAACAAACTATTAGAAAGTTAACAAACTTCAGAAACTTAAGAAACGTAACAAAACGTAAGAAATTTAACAAACTTAAGAAACGTAACAAAACATAAGAAACGTAAAAAAATAAGAAATTTAACAAACTTCAGAAACTTAAGAAACGATAAAAAATATAAGAAATTTAACAAACTTAAGAAACGTAAAAAACATAAGAAAGATAACAAACTTCAGACACTTAAGAAATGTATCAAAACATAAGAAATTTAACAAACTTCAGAAACTTAAGAAACATAAGAAAACTTTAACAAACTTCAAAAACTTAAGAAACGTAAATAACATAAGATACTTAGCAAACGTAACAAGACGTAAGAAACTTGAGAAACTTAACAAAACGTAAGACACGTAAAAAATATAAAATAGGAAACGTAACGAACTTGCGAAACTTAACAAAATGTAAGACACGTAAAAAATATAAAATAGGAAACGTAACGTAAGATACGTAAGAATTGTAAAAATCAATTAACGTTCATTCAACAAATATCCAAATTCTCATAATCATTACGAAAGATCTTACCTTACGGCGAGATGCTTGAGCTGCGAAACTGTCGGATTCGAACCCTTGGACACCTTCTCTTCGAAGCCACCTTGGATCACCGGATGCACTCGTTCGATTTCGACGCGATGCTTCTCCTTCTCCATGCTGGAGAGCATCACGTAATCGAAAATATCGGAGAAATCGTCGTGAGGAGTGGTGGTTTTGCGCGTCGTCGTCGAGGATGTCGCGGGTCTCCTGGTGCGCACCTTCTCGAAATTAACCGCAGCGCCGTCCACGGGCATACTCTCCTTCGAAGCATTATTTGTACTAGCACTGTAACAAAAAAGCAAAAACATACATGATTTAATTTAAATAATTCAATAATTTTCTCAACTTCCAACTTGAAAAATTACAACATTAGTACATTAAGAATGTTACATAAGACATTCGACATTATAATGTGATTAAACTATATTTAGAAATCAGTACTGATTAAATCAAAAAGTTTCGATCAGTTCGGAAGTGAAAAATAAAAGGAAAATAGACAAAGAAATCTCTTAATAGCTCATTGGAATATCTGTAGTTTTTTTTCTTTAATTTTCATATACAATATCCATTCTAACTTAATTAGATTTCTAATAATTAACTAAAACGTGAAGACATTTCTTTAAAAAAAAAATGTTATCCATTTTGACAGCTTATTACGGGAAAACAGCTGACAATACCAAAACGATTGATAGCTCCTAAGAATCTTGTGATGTGAACAAAGTAGATTTATAAATCAGTACTAATTAAATCAGAACCGTTTCGATCAGTTCAGATGTGCAAAAGAAAAAGTAAAAAAAGTAGACAAAAAAATCTTTAGTTTAGTAATCGAATCATTTAAACATCATTAAGTGATTTAATTAAGGGCCATTAAGCGCGCCCTAATCCGAATGTGATCTTCGCGTCTTAACTAAACGACTCGGAGGGGGAGAGAGAACGCGCGGGTGGTCTGGAGCGCAAAACATCGATTACATAATCGTTAGGCGGAGGCCCCGGCGCTATGTGCGAACGGGGTTGGAAATTAATTTCGAAATTTCTTGCACGTTACACACACACTCTATATATATAGATATATTGTGTATATTGTACAATATATAGAAAGTATAGGCAGTGTGCGTTAAAGTATTTCCTTAATAAAATTTCCCATCGATTTTCGCCGGCCGAAGAATTACTGAATGGCTTTGGTACGAACGGTATCAAGTGGGTAGAAGTTTATTGGTTCAAAGGTTGCATTTAACAAATAAACCCCTTTTGTGCGGCGCGGAATTGGAAGTGCCCCATGTCTTGAAGACTACCAACTACAACTACTATACCACACTTCACGTCCCGACAACTACAATGGATAGTGTAATACATCATTAAGTAGGTTGTGTGCGTGCCTTTCGATACGTTTTCCTTTTTTTTTAAGTCTTTTCGTTTCGTATAACCGCGTGGATGGGTATTATGTACATTCTCGATCTTTGTTGGGCTCGAAAAATGTTAGTTGGATGAAGACAAGGAGAGGAGACGAGAGCGTTTTTAGTATTCAACGCGACCGCTATTTGCATTAGAAACTGCAATCGATTGTTTTGTAAGGATACAAGCCCGGCCTGGCTCCACTTTGAGTCTATGTCTGTGTGTGTGTGTGTGTATATTACATAAACATATACATACTACGTCCATCCATCCATACACATCCAACACACACACACAACGCACACTCGATTGCCAATTACAAGTGAATCAATAAATGGATTAACCCATGTTTACGTCCATTCTTTCTACGAAACACCCTCAACTACACGTTAATCCACTTTGATTTTGCATTTTTTTTTAAATAGAGAGTAAAAAAAAATTAAAACAATTCTCATAGAAAACAAATTTCTAAGAGCAAACCAATTTGCACAGCTCACTTTCAATTTCCAATTCAAACTAAACTATTTTCATAGTTTTCAAATAATTTAGGAAAAACTTAAACAAAATCTAAGTAGGAGTTGAGGAAATACATTTGAAGACTCTAAAAATGATAATTCTCTTTTTACTAAATTATTTGAAAACTATGAAAATAGTTTAGTTTGAATTGGAAATTGAAAGTGAGCTGTGCAAATTGGTTTGCTCTTAGAAATTTGTTTTCTAATGAGATTTTGTTTAAATTTTTCCTTAATTTCAAACATTGAAAAGGTAAAGAAACAACAATTTCGAGTCTCAACTTTGGGACCATATAAATTCTTAATATCTTATTGGAATCTCTTTAGTTTTTTCTTTAATTTGTATATACAATATCCATTCTATCTTAATTAGTATACTAAAACTAACCAATTTTTCCTTAATTTCAAATATTGAAAAGGTAAAGAAACAACAATTTCGAGTTTCAACTTTGGGAGCTTATTACCATATAAATTCTTAAAATCTTATTGGAATCTCTCTAGTTTTTTTCTTTAATTTGCATATACAATATCCATTCTATCTTAATTAGTTTACTAAAACTAACTAATTTTGAGGCTTCAAAAAAGTGTCTATAAATTTGACAGCTGTCATTAACTTCTTTTGAATCACTAGTTTCTTCTATAATAATTAACAAAAATCTTATTAGAAAACAAATCTTATAGAAAACAAATTTCTAAGAGCAAACCAATTTACACAGCTCACTTTCAATTTCCATTACAAACTAAACTATTTTCATAGTTTTCGAATAATTTAGTAAAACGAGAATTATCATTTTTAGAGTCTTCAAATGTATTTCCTCAACTCCTACTTAAATTTTGTTTAAGTTTTTCCTTAATTTCAAACATTCAAAAGGTAAAGAAACAACAATTTCTTGTCTCAACTTTAGGAGCTTTTTACAATATAAATTCTTAATATCTTATTGGAATTTTTGTAGTTTTTTTTCTTTAATTTGCATATACAATATCCATTCTATCTTAATTAGTTTACTAAAACTAACCAATTTCTTCTATAATAATTAACGAAAACCATGAAAACACTATTTTTTTTCTCAAAATTGAAAAGTCCTTTACCACAAAAACGACTAATATCCATACTATCTTCATCACTTTTCTTATAAATTAACTAAAACGTGAAGTCATCACTTTTTCTTAACCATTCAATCAACTTTGACAGTATTTTACGCTGACACTAAGAAAATTATTTATAGCTCACTTGATTCTCAGTACTTTTCTCTTCAATATCTATTATAACTCTATTAGAAAATATTTTTTGAGGCTAAAAATTTATAATTACAAATGCAATTAAGATTAGTAGTAAAATACTAAACAACAAAAAATAACTTTAGAAATCCAATAATTTTCATTCATAAAAAAAAACAACGTGAAATTAAACAGTTATTCAATGTTAAGGTTGATGATTTTAGTTTGTTAAAATTCGCCACGCTTCTGAACCGGTGGAGTGTGTTTAGCCAACCTCTGAGTGCACTTCGGATCTCGAAAACTATCTTAATGTAATTCTCATTCTCATTAAAACTGGATAGAATATTAAGAAAATGAAAAAAATTTAGAACAAAAAAAGAAAAATT
>NW_017097855.1:16630-17516 GCF_001412225.1 Nicrophorus vespilloides
ACATAATTTTCCGCGAGTTCGGCAAAAAAAAAACGTATTACGTATTCTAAAGAGGTTAAACACTTCCTGTTCGTAAAAGTAGTAGTAGTAGTAGAAGAAGCGTTTAGAAGCTATTAACGCTTCTTTAACCATTTTCTGCAATTAAGAGCGAGCCACTTCGATCCCCGTTTCCAATACTTTCCAGAGCGCAGAAGAAATGTTTATTTACATCCTGATTGGAACGATAAATTTGCTTCGTTGTTCGTCTTCATTATTAGAAAACTTTAATTTGAAACTTGAGTAATGTGTGTAGTATTAATTAGAAAATTTAAATAATTGATTGTAGTAATCAATGATTAGCAAATAATCATTCATAATTACTTAATGAGTCTTTTTATACATTTATCTATAAACATGTTTATAGTAATAGTAAAAAAAAAACATAATATTACAATAATTTATGTTTCATTGATAATGTTCTAATGAGATTTGTATAAATTTGTCTAAAGTTAAGAATTCATGAAAATTTATATAAATTTACTTGAATTTGTTCAAAGTTAAGAAATCAAATCAACTAAGAAACATTCCATTTTGTATATTCCAAGTTATCAAGTTACTATCACCAATTCAAAGCACGAATTGCTTAACTTTATTGCACGCAAAATATCAGATCAAAATAATTTGACTTTTCAATTAATTAAGTCTCTTTAAAAAGAAATTTACACTACAAGTTCGTTCTAATTAAACCAATATTTTCGCGTTTTTCTGTCTCACGCACTTGTTTTCAATACTTTCCAGAACGCAGAAGAAGTGTTTTTTTTTATCCTGATTGGAACGATAAA
Source organism: Nicrophorus vespilloides (assembly GCF_001412225.1). NCBI lineage: Eukaryota > Metazoa > Arthropoda > Insecta > Coleoptera > Silphidae > Nicrophorus > Nicrophorus vespilloides. The sequence continues at coordinate 17,452 of NW_017097855.1, forward strand.
TTTGCTTCGTTGTTCGTCTTCATTATTAGAAAACTTTAATTTGAAACTTGAGTAATGTGTGTAGT
>NW_017097855.1:17529-17721 GCF_001412225.1 Nicrophorus vespilloides
CATTCATAATTACTTAATGAGTCTTTGTATACATTTATCTATAAACATGTTTATAGTAATAGTAAAAAAAACATAATATTACAATAATTTATGTTTCATTCATAATGTTCTAATGAGATTTTTATGAATTTGTCTAAAGTTAAGAATTAATGAAAATTTATATAAATTTACTTGAATTTGTTCAAAGTTAAG
>NW_017097856.1:0-4895 GCF_001412225.1 Nicrophorus vespilloides
ATCCAGAAATGCAATTCTGAAGCTCGCGTTGAAACTTGAATGCTCGTTCAGAATTATCATCTTTTTCGATGAAATGGTTTGTTTGCCAATTTGTGTCAAAACGTGTCCAAATGGCCTAAAATATTTATTTTAAAAAAATGCTTCTTGAAATAAAAACCGCATAAAAGAGGACCGAGTGTATTATTCTTATACTCGAGATATAACTATAATTACGATTAAAATGGAAGCAGTAACAAATCTTTTGTTTACTCGGATTATACTCGAAATTTTACTACAAATAGAAAGGAATTGGAGTCAATGACCAAACTTTTCTTTACGCGTATTATACTCGAGCTTTTACCATATTTAGAATTAAAATGAAATCAATGACCAAACTTTTGTTTACGCGTATTATCCTATAATTAGCAATGAAATGGATTCATTGACAAAACTTATATTTGTACGTATTTGACTCGAATTTTCATTATAATTAGGAATAAAATGGAATCAATGATAATACTTTTCTTTAGGTGTATTATACTGGAGAGTTTAGTACAAATAAGAATGAAATAAATGACAAAACTTATATTTACACGTATTATATTCGAGATTTTACTATAATTAGGAATAAATTGGAATGAACAACAAAAATTTTGTTTATGCGTATTATACTTGAGATTCTATTATAAATGGAAACAATGATAACACTTTTCTTTAGATGTATTATACTCGAGATTTTATTACAAATAAGAATCAAATAGAATTAATGATCAAACTTTATACTTGAAATTTTACTATAGTTAGGAATGAAATGGATTTAACAACTAAACTTTTGTAACTGAATTGAATCTACATTGTTATGTACAATGGATTTCTTCGATCGAATAGGCTAATATATTTTCCATTGGAATAGTTATGAATAATTTGTAATGGAAATGAGTACATGCCGGTGTTTTTGTTGGTGCTTTAGTTTTGTTCGAACTTATTCGTTCTTCTTCTCGTTTGTTCTTATTTGCACTTGAGGTAGGTGTGTGTGTATGTTTGTTGCGAGAGAGCACGCGGGATGATAATTTGAACATTGTGTGAAATCGATGTCGGTCACTGATATAACAGGCCGAGTACATTATTATTTGTTTGTTTGTTGTCGCAATATTTTAGATCATATTTTTTTAAACAAATAATAACTGTGTATTGGATCGAAGTTTGATTGATTGGCTTAAGTAATTAAGAGTCGAAAAGTCGATGGCGTGGTCAAATAAAGCGTTATCAAAATAATAATCAGATATCGTAATTAAAAGAGATATCGAGCAGCACAAATACACGAAAGTGATTACGAAAATGAAACAGGATTAAAAAGAAACCAAAAAAAGAAGAAACGTTGGCCACCTTCGACTACGACGAAACGTTTCACGATTTAATAATTCATCAATTTAATTAGGGAGCTTTGATTAAGAAGCGATATCTTCGGGCAAGAAATGGAACAATTGTTCTCGAAGTATTGCCACCACAGCTTTCAGGCTAATTAGTTGAGGGCACTAAAAGCAGTTCAATTACGACACCCGCTGCTGATGCGGAGGCCGTTCGATCCGAAATAGGCCAGATGAAAGAAAGGTGGTGATGGTGGAGAAGGAGAAGGAGACCGACCCGGTGTTACGCAATTCGAAATTTATCAGCGGAGGAATGTCAATAAACCGCATCGCCGTATGATTTACAATAAGGTTTGCGCTCGGACATGTGAGCGACTGCATCATCATCATCATCGTGATCATCATCATCATCATCAAGATGCTCGCCGCGTGCCTCCGTCGGTTGCTTGCGTTTTGTTTTTCTGTTGAAAATATTAAGAGATCAGCGGTTTCAAAACAAATTAATATCTTTGTCTTTCTTCATATTCCTGAAACAAATATTAAAAATGCAAAATAAATTTAAGCATCATTGTAATATTTATATTTTACTAATTCTTCATTCAAATTGAAGCAAATAGTTTAATAAGATCTTATACAAGTGTTCTATTTGAAGTAATTTTTATAATAACATTTATTACAACAACCATAATACAAACTATTATTATTAACACTATTTATTGATAATTTCTACGTAAAATTGTATACATAGCTATTTTATATGATTAAAGAATTCAAATACTGATTTTGTAGGAAACAACGATGAAAATAAAATAAAAAATAATCAAATAAATAGATTGAACAAATTTTCAACGAATATCCAATTGGAAATATTAAGATGATAACTATAAATCATAGTTAGATGAGAAATTATAAGTATAATATTATATTTTTCTTGATTTTAATTTTTTCATTCTTTCTTTTCTTTATTTCTTTCAAAAATTGACAAGAAACCATAATATTTAACAAATTTTAGATGCCCAAAAATACAAAAATCAAAAATTAGTCAAGAAAACAATATTTGTAACATACAAAAAGACCAAGAATCTAAAACATAAAAATTAACAAGAATTAGTTAAATAACAAATTATGGTTAATGAGTTGATTCTTGTTATTACTTTTTCTTATGATATTTATGTTTCCAATTGTATGGATGATTTTTGTCCAATTAGATTGGAGAAATTTCGCGAAGCCGACATCGTTCGTCGAGATCTTGTTCACATTGTAAATACATTTGTTGTAGCATCGCCTTTATTTTTCCCGGTATTGTTTTTATATTGGACGGTTACGTGCCTCGCTTTCGGGTGCTGAAGGAGTGAAGAGTGGAAACATGTTTGGAATCGCAGACTAATGGACAGCGTTGATCAATAGTGAGTTGCGAGCGCGTATTGTTTCGATCGGACTCTCGTTCGATGGCCGTGGGAAAAGCAAAGGTTTACCTAGAGTGGATGTTGTTGCCACCAGACCAGAAGTCGTCGACGTGCACTTGTTCTGTTGGATTAAGAGAGATGCCTCTCGGTGCCCATACCATGTCCACGTCCATGTCCCATGCCATACGTACACCCATGCACATACCGCATACACACAACACTGCACAGCACACTCATCCTCCGATACTACTGATTAACCTAAACGCACCTTTCGTAAATTAAATCGCGATTTCCGTGATGCCATCATCATCAGCGAGCACAACAACTGCAACGTGCATTTTCCCATCCAATTGCAATTATCTGCGTATTAATTAAAACCCATTCTCGGAAATATTAACAGGAATCATCAAAACGTTAATTAACAGACTCAACTTTATTGCAGTCGAACAGCATACTCGAAATTGTACTTGTTTTATCAATTTTGTTGCGTACATGAAAAACAAACAAAATGACGAGGAAATTCTTCTGCTGCGCATTTTCATAATGGGAGAGTCTCAATTTCCCAATAGGTTAATAGTATTCTAATTTATATGATTCCTTTGAGTATCTAGGACGAATTTGTCTCAGCTGATAATAATAATTGTTATTGATTCATTTATGCGACGATGATATTGCAACTTAAATGATATTTGTTAAACAGATTAAGTCATTCCAAGAAACTTAATATTAATTATACTAATTTAACCCCAATTAACATAACAAACAAACAATTTTAATTTATTGACAATATTCCATACAAAATTAATTAAAAAAAAATGCCACTCAATTCACTAATCTTAAATTAGAACTGACATAACATTAAGAGATGGAAGCAAAATAACGCTACTTTTAAATTAATTTAATCTTACTGAACACATTTCATTTTATTAAACTGCTAAATGTCAATATTATTATTTTAAAGACTTACGAACTAGTTTCGTTCCAAAGGATTGTTCGTAAGTCAAGGGAATTTTAAAAATTTCAAAATATACTTATTATCATGGTTTATATGTTAAATTCCGTAACTGACTGCATAAATTTGAAAAAATAGATTAAAATAGACAAAATACTTACTTACAAATACTTTTCAATCTAGACATCACAATTATTTAATAAAAAACGACAAAAGAAACAAATGCAACAAAACAGATAGTACATCTTCCAAAAATATTATATTTTATTAAAGAAATGATCAATTTTTGTTTGGACAATTGTAACAAGTTAGAGCTTTTAGAATTTTGTACGTAAGTCAGGGAGTTCGTAAGTCGGGGGATACCTGTACTCGTTAGTATATTAATGAATTGTTTTCTAAAAGTTTATAATTATATTTTATGAGGAAATTTACCTTGTTTAAGAATTATTATGAAAAAATATAAATTAAATATTTAATATTTTACCTCTTTTTTTGAATTTTGGAATTTAGAATTGGATATTATGTACTCCAGATAAAACAATTGATTGTTAACATTGATATTAAATTATCCTCATTAACTAATCTGAAATAAGAACTAAAATATATGCATGTGTTTGTAAGGTATATATATGTACGTGTATGTGTATAGTTAAGAGGCCGCCGTTGGAAGAAGGAACGGACGAAAAAAATAAAAATATCGCGCGCAGAACCAACTTATAGGTCGTGTCGATTTACAGATTGACATCTAAATAGAGATGTCCATAGTTGGGATTCATTGCGCCATGAAACGAAAATAATGTGTACGTACCAGCTTAAACGAACGTTCCATTCCATTCGCGAAACGTTGCACAAATCGATATTGCCAGGACGATCGTAAAGCGAAATTTTAATTAACCACAATCCGCATTCAAATACTGTCCAGAAGAAATGACCCTTCCACTGCTGCTTCTCCATCCTTCATGATCACAACACTACCAAATATCCAATAAACACAATTCACAAACTTCAGTTTTATGACATTTTCTTCAATGTCAAACTTATTGACAAATATCATTGTCCCAAAACAAACAAAGCTATCTCAATTCTTTGAAAATGCATTGAAAAATAAATTTTTGTTTATAATATATTTTATCAGGTAAAATTTACTAAATTATTTATAATTTCATACAAAGTAATTATTGTTTATGTTGT
>NW_017097857.1:0-13880 GCF_001412225.1 Nicrophorus vespilloides
ACCCGATTGACCCGAAAGGCCTCCGGCAGATCCCGATCCAACAAATAATAATAACAAGTACAAAATTATAAATCACATTAGGGTCCATTGTTTAGACCATAAAGAACGTCATCTGACCGGATTATAAGTTCTACGCTCTACGAGTAAAGGTCTACGAAGGAGGAATGCGTTAAATAGACCGGGCAATTAATCTCTCACTCTCGGCGAGACGTAAACCGCGTCGTTGTTGTTGCTTTTTTTTTCGAAGCCGTGGAGGCCTTATTAACTCGAAATTATATAAAAATCTTGTTTATTTTACGATTAAATTTTAATAAGGTAGATATGATCGGATCCAACCGCCCGGCGTTAATTACAAGTAAATTACGTTGCGGCTTTGCTGGAAGTGAGGAGGGAACTTCTCTCGTTCGTCCACCGGTAGCGAAGAGATTATTTAACATGCGTACGTTGTTAAATAAAGGAAAAAAGTTGTGGTTCGGTAAAAACGGCGATAAACATAATTAGAACATTAATTTTGCCCCATTTGAATGCCGCTTTTATTTCATTAAGCGCCGCTAATTACTCAATCGTCACGCGATATCTTGCGGACGGCCGCACTTGCAGCTTCAATTAAAATTAAAGGAATTTATCGATATTTTTCTGATACTTCTCATTTGGGTCTCGGGCAATAAAACTAAAATGGATGGAGGAAACCCGTCCTCGCCTAATTGGTATGCCCTCATTGATTAATCGACATACATTGATTGTCCACCTTATGTTAGAAATACCATTTCTTTTCCAGCTAGAATAAACAACAACTTCTTCTCTTTTTTTTTCATTAAGCTCATACAACCTCCCATAAACATGCATTATAAAGTCTGCTGCATGCAACTTCTTACAGTTATTCGATCTAACTACAAAACAGAAAATCTATTTAGACATCACAGAAAATTTACACTCAATGAACTGAATTATAATAATATTATTAATATTTATCATGTGAATTACAACTTTCTATCTGCTCTAAATTACTGATTACATAATTAATTATTATAATTAAATTTACTATTAACTTTTATTCTCTAATAATAAAATACCAAATAAACTCTATATAACACAGCAATCAATAAGTTCGTAGGATGAGTAATAAAATAACAACTTTTGCGCAATATTCGACTTTATTCAACAACATAGGTTTCTTCCAGAGTGATACGTAAGTAACTTAAATTAATTTGTAGATGTAAATAAAATTGAAACACGAATTATCTGGACATAATTTATAGATGAGATTAAATAATTAGATTAAAATTAAAGTACCATTATTAATAATAGGAATGTGGATTCGAATTATGTTCGATGTAAGCTAAAGAGAGTTCAAGAAGGTCGTTGTGGTTTAACATTTCGTTTTATCTTGTCGATGGAATCGCGCTTTGCGTCCTCCATGAGTACGAGCAAAGTAAGAACAAAGTGAATGCGCGTTAGATGTTATCTGATGATTATGTGTAAGGCCAAGGAATTGTAACAAAGTTTTTTTTTTCAGAGGGGAACGCGTATCTCCACTTCGTTTGTATCACTAATACTTTTTGGATCGAATTCATCTACCCAATTGCGAAATTTTGTTCATACTTGTAGACAGATACCAATCATTCTGACATGCACGCACTTGATGAAACTGATTTTGCTGTTGCTGTTAGATAATCTACGTTATCTTAACGCAGGTTAGACTAAATTAAAATCATGTAGTGGACGATTCAATGATTCGTTGTGTAATTAAAATCGTGTGCAATCATTTTTAATTATGTTATTTAGACAAGCGAAAACTATTAGTTATCGCCTTTCCCCTTTATCACGCTACTATTACAATCCTGAAACGTTCTTCATCTCCTTTATCATAGCCAAGATGATCGATCTATACAATAAAATTACATTAATTTAAACTGTCCCTATCTGCAAATTAATGTTTATATCAATGAATATTACATGAAGATTGGTTTCTTGAAAACTGTAATTTCAATTATTTAATCAGAAGAAGCTAATTTGTTATTAATTAATGGATATTTCAATGATTCAAAATGATTTACAACTGATTATATAATTACGGTGGAATTATTATTATATATATACATAATGACATTGTGATTTATTGGTATTTTAATGTAGGTGAAGTTGTAAGTTGAATGAAATATTGTGAAAGCGTATCATTCGTAACGGAGATTCGTTTCTTCGGAAGTGTATTAAAGGTATTAATTTGGAGCTTTCTTGTTTGGAAAGATGAAAAATTGTGGATAATAAGAAATGATGTGTGAATTAATCACACGCATTTCGGTTTTTCATCTCCTCCAGCATCCTCATAATAATAATCATCATCATCATCATCACCACCATCGTCTGCAGCGTTTCTTCGCCTCCTTCCTCCTCGGAATTGTTAATTATTTTTTATTCCTTATTTGCGTGCGGCTCGGATGGAGTAGCACGCGCGGCAAATAGTTTCTTTAATGATGAAGTTATTATTTAAATCACACTGTCAGCAAGGCATATACGGATCGGCACTTAATATCGGCACGCCTCGGCAACGCATAATTACAGGTTTTCGGACGCATTTTAACTGTAATTGTTTGATTGCCAGATAAAACGAAGCGAAATTAAAATCGAAGAAGCTCTATGAGAGGAGTCACACAAGCTAAGTTTTTGTATGTATCTACAATATATGTATGAAGCACGCGAGAAGATTTGAAGACGCGTGTGTGTCCCATCATCTTCATCATCATCAACGCAGGCTTCAAACACCGGGATGGAACTATTCATAATCACCATCGACACTTCATCATCTTCATTACCGAAGCACAAAGCGGCCGTAATCAGGATTCCCCAAATGGGGATCGGATTGGTCTTTTTCCACCTTTGAACTTCGGAAAGGAATCACCTCTACCGTCCCAATTATCGATTCTTTTATATAAGAATTATGAAGTGTTGAAAGAGCCGTCCGTTAATTTGTCGACGCGGCATTCACCAAACGAAAATGATCGTCTTACGATTTATTTATTGTTTCAATATTATTTTATAGACAAAAGTTATTTGACCTACCAAAATACTTCAATATCATTAAATTGTTGATTGAAATAAAAATGGAGACCCTCCAATAATAAGTAAACAAATTTTCATCATATTTTTCTACTATTCACAAATTCATCTTATAACATTGGAGTCTGTTACAAATGTCATCGCTAGATGTGTCAACTCCTATCAAAAGACGTTACGAAACCACAATAACATAGAAGCGTCTAGTCTTCGTAATAAACACATCACAAGATGGTTCAAGCCGTTTGAACTTGTTAATTGACAAAACCGTGATTAGAAAATATTTTACTTCTAGTTTTTTTTGTAATTCCTTTCCAGAATAATATTGTTAGTTTTTTTAAACTTATCTTAACTCTCTTAAGCTCATTGGAGATGTAAATTTGTATATTCAATACACTAAACAATTCAAATAAAAAATATCAAGTTATATTATATCTTTATTCAAAGAGTTTAAAAAAAATCGATTTTTACAACATTGTCAATACAAAACTATTCAACTAATCTTCAACACAGCAAAAAACAAGTAAACTAAAACATAAGTGAAATTAATTAACAGAGTTTTATTATTTGTTCAATATTAGATATGTATTCAATAATATGAAATAAGCTGTATAAATTCCTCACAAATTAAATTTCGTTTGTACCGAAGAAGTTTTCTCATAAACGTGAAAATAACAGATTGAGTATGAAATTAATCTCGTATCCTTGGAGTTGTAGTTTTGTTAGTTTATAATACATCATTTTTGCCCACATAATATATATATATATATGAAGAAGAAAGAAATATAATTTTTTATTATTTTCAATTTATAATTGTCAAAACAATCTCCAACTCAAACCAACCAATACGTACAAGTGGAATTAATTTGTTATTTGTTTAACTTTAGACATACACATGAAAACACATTTAAAAACTTTAACTCTATGCTACACAAGACATGAATTCAGAATTATGTTATTATCATGTATTTCTTCAACTATCTTCAGAAGCTTCGTTCGCGAAGAAAAGAACTGTTAAAGAGGATTTGATATTAGTAATCACATTAAGCGGCTTTCTTGGAATTTGCAGGTTGTCTGGATAATCCGAAGTTTTGCGCTTTTGATGAGATGGCGGATAAATGTCGGTGGGTATCGGATGAGGACTACTTGGGTTTTACAAGGAGCACCTGAAGTGAGCGGCAGAAGGTTAAGTTCGTTTTCGATAAAGTGTAATTCATACGGTGCGCGCGAGTGTGCCATTAATCCTCTGCACGGACGTCGCCGATAAATCGAATCACTTTACAAAATATACATTTGTGCCATTTATCTGCTACTTTACGGCCTCCGTGTCCCGATATTGGTATGTTTAAAGCATACACACACATATATATATATATATTTATATATATAGATAAATATATATGTGTATGTGTGTATCGTATACATATAAGTGATACTTTGTAGCCGGTAACTAGTTTTATGGGGTGCATATAATATACGGCGTATTGTGTTACGAGTGTCCGTTCAGGTGATACACGATAGCAGTTACTGCGGCCAATTGGTATATATCGGCGGTTCTCGCCGGATTTATTAGAATATCCCCCCGGTGCCAACAACTTTTCTTTTCTCAGTCTCTCTATCCCTTTCCCTCTCACACGTTCACAAGCACAAGCTTCTTCATCCGCATCTTCAACCCTTCTGTTCTTTCCATCGAGATGGCCTCTTGTCTTCCATTCTTTTTTCTTTCTCCAACTTTACGCCTCTCCTTATCCTTCTCTCTATACCCCCTTGAGACTTATTTTATATCGGCCTGTAATAAATTCGATTTTCAATTAAATTTTATTTATTACGCATCCAAATAAAATGGAACTTCTTGCGGTGATTTGCTTCAACTGCCATCAACCAGTTCAACGTTGGACTTACAACGCTTCTTTTAATTGCTATTTGTTCCTTCACATCATTTTTTTATAATTACATTTCATTTTAAAATAATTATATAATGAAAACTAACAAAATTATTTTGAATGAATTATCTTTATCAATAACCCCTATAATTAAAAAATATTTTAATTTTATTAACAAGTATTAAAAGTCATATCATAGAATATAGAAGATAATTTGAAAATCTATTAGTTGGAACAGATTTTATACTAAGAAACCATAAATATTTTTGCATTTTCATATGCTCTTAAAGACACTTTATAGTTACTAAACAATTTTTTATAGTATTTTGAAGTTTGTTATTTAAATAATGTTATATTTTACAAGAAATGTATAAATAAAGAAGAAAACTTTTAAAATGTTGTTTCTAAACCAACCTTTAATTTATTGATTTAATGAAGGTAATTTAATTGAATGTTATTAGGAATCATTAAATTTATTTCATTTTAAAGATTGATGTAATTACCTTACAAATATATTATGTAATTACTGATAGTTTCCATAATGAGCAAATTACAATTATTACAAATAATTATAGAGTATTGCCGATAGTTCTAATTATCGCGTGTCTTCTGCAACAGTATAAGAATGGTAATTGATCACTCATTCAGTGGGATAGAACTCATCAAGGTAATAGGCGAGCTGCGAGTTGTGAACTATGCAAATGCCTCATATCTGGCATACTTAACTTACGTACATTGTGAAGTTCTCGCGCGTGGTTTTTACCATAGGCTATATCGGCTAATAACTATGTAAAATCGATGGGGCATGTAGAGTAAAATGTACGTACTTAGACCCTAGAGGTGTTAACAGAACTTGATAGACCTCTGACCCCGTCGCCGTACGTTATTGCACCGCGTAGGAGCGCTCTCCACGTATGTATGTTTAGACCTCTTTCTGCGCCACACGGCACATACCTACATATCTCGAACATTAAAATATTCGTTTCCACGGATTACACCCAAGGCGAACCATAAAAAGATGCTTCAAACTGAAGTACTGATGTGGATTGGTGAGAAGTGAAGAGGAGTGGAGAGAAAGAGCATGGGAATGTTCAAAGTCAAATAAAAGAAAACATAACTATATATATATATAGTCCAAATACTTTACGCAAATCTATATTTACGGCCTCGCTAATAATTCTGGATATTACTATACCACTAAATCATATTTATACGTTCGCTTGTACTTTTATATTATTTAAAGCGTTTAATCTGCTACGTGTCATATAGTGGTTTTGCAATTTGCCCGAGGTTCGACCAAATGCCATTCATAAATTACCGAGAGTACGAAAAAAATGTGAGATGTTTAGTGTTTAGCTAACAACTCTTCATATATTTATTACACTAACAAGTTTACATTTATTACATTCAATCATGTAATTACACTTTCGAATTACCGTATTTTTTCAAATATAAAATGCAATTTTCTATGTAAAGAAATTGGTGTGCGTTTTATGATTTTAGAATACGTTAAATCTGCTTTTATATAATAATATATAGAGCTTTGTGATTGGTGTAAGTGAAATATGATATAAAATATATTTATATATAAGAATTGGTGTTTATGAAATTAATAATGTTATATCATGAAATGTCTGGAATGAGTGATAAATGAAACGGATATGGTGTACAAATTATTTGAAAGCTACAGTATTTAATGTTAAATCGGGGCTTTCGAGATTTCGAGTCTAGATTAATGAACTACACATTCTCGTTTCAAAGAGGGTTAAAGTACCTTCTTTTTCGTTTCGTTTCTTTTTTTTTCGTTCGTGTCTCAGGCCTGTTGTTCTTGATAACGTGCGGCGAAGGTGAGAGAAAACGATAAAGTGGGGGAGTTGGTGTGAGTATGTGTATTCACACAGAAGTTAAGTGTATTCTATCATTAGGAAGCCGGTTTAATGTATCCGTAGATAACGGGCGGAGGTGTTCACCTACCTGTTTAACTTATTAACGGCGATAAACGCGCATTAAGGCGCTTGTACTTACGCCGTTATTAATTGTACAACAAGGTGGATCGACAAAAAGTGTATGGTGTATAGCACGCCACAGACGCGACACACACAAAATGATAACAAAATGAAAGGAGGTATACCTATACTACCTACCTCCTTACCTTCCAACCTAACATATACCTACTATAGCAGAGACGAGATATCAATCCGCTCTTACAAGCACCACCACCTTCTCAATACCATTGCCATACTTTACTCACTCCAACGCTATCAGCCAATTGACAGTAATCTAAAGCACAAAAGTTAAACCCGAAAGTTATTTTTCTTCTACTATTTAATCCACACTGTTATTAGACTTATCGCAGTCATACCTAACTACTGATAATTAATATCTATAGATAATGATGACCAATACTAGTTGGTGAGCTTGACAGACGATTATAACAAGCGCCGTGTGGATACAATTAAATCACGATAAACTAAAATTGGCTTGAATTTAGACCTAATTTTCATATTAAATCAAATATTAGGAAATATTTCTGAATTGTTGTAAAACTCCAAAAAAATTATTATTATATAAGGCTGCAGAGATTTAGTTAAGAAAATGCTTATAAAATGCACATTTTAATAAAAATTTCCTTATTTAGAGAATTTTCAATGTATCTTTAAATTTACTTTCTTATTACAAAATATGTTTTATTAGATTCCTTTTTTTTATAAATATTAGTATTTATTTTTAAACTAGATTTGGTAAAAATCTAATTTATTTTTTTTATTTACTATACATAATTTAGATATTAAATACATTAATTAATTACAATTAATAAAATACTACAATTAATTATTTAATTGTTAGTATTTTTGATACCATATAATAAAATATACTGAAATTAATAAAATAAAATATTTCATTATTCATATTTCGAAGCATAAAATCATTGTTATTTTTTTTAAACTTTAGAAATTTCCAATATAACTGTGTCATTTAATATAAACCTGATGTTTTATGTAAAAGATTCAATATATTATTTGTGTTTGAAATAAGTGTACATAGATTGAAGAAACTTAAGGAAAACGAACTGGTCAATTCTGTGAATGTTAAAAAATGCAAATAACGCAATGTACCCAATTTTTGCAATTGTACGCTATAACCATTCCACGGTATCACCATAAATCTGAGATCTTAACGAGCGAATGATATTTCCATTTCCACGTTCCACTCTGCTAATAAAATAGTCCCGGAGTGTGCGGTTTTTCGAATCGGAATCGAAGATTGCTTGGCTCCGTTCGGATGTTATCGCCATTGTCGCCGGTCGGATTATTGTAGTTGTCCTCGTCCTATAAACATTTGGGCCCACGCGGAAAAATCCTCGACGCGAGATACAGCCTGTATCCATAGACACCTGCAGGAGATTAGATTCCTCGGTGTAGCGCATATCTATGCACATATCCATACTGCCGCACTGGATTGCATTGCATTGCGAAGCAATGCTTCTCCCCTTCGGTCATGGCCTTTTTTTCGCCCCGACTTCTGCACACTTTAACTACGCTTAATACACATACATACACACCTCGAGGAGAGATACACTCTTGCATTCCTTCGGTAGGTGCAGTCCCCATTCAAACCGATAAACATTCGAATCTATATAGTTATAGTCTATATGTATATTTAGCGAGCAGTGCGTGTGTGCATCCGCGCGATGCGTGCGCGAGAAAAGGACGCCACATCTATTGATATTTCACTCTAAATTATCCTATTACGAGAATAAATTACCCAGCGCACTTGAACGCTTTTATAAGACTACATAAATTATATTGTTTCATTGTCTATTTATTACTTTTGTATTACTCAATTTCCATAAATTATTGCCATCGAGAGCCCGAGCATCGTGCACTGCATCTTCGATTCAATTATGCAACCTCCTCACTGATACCATCATCCTTGCAACAAAAACGAGAGGATTATCTTCTACCTCATCCATTTATTTTCGTTTGTTTGTTTCCATTCTGATTTCGCGCATTCTTCGGCCAATTAAATCGATTACACTTTAATTGCGTTATCCGTGACGCCGATCATCTATTATGCTCATAGCACGGAACGCTTGCATGCATTTATATATTTGATCTCTTGCAGAACGTGACATTGGTTTGCTGAAGTGATTTGAAGACTATCTAAACTGCTTTTCGCACCTCCAACTTAAATTGCCTCAGATCCAATATGAATCTCCCTGGTAATAGTTTCAATTCAGCCCGAAGCGATCATAAAATCCAACACGTTCACGTCTTTCCATGATTAGATTAACATAATACAGTAACTTTACTAGTACTTTACTTTTATACCAAAAATAACTAAATGCACTTTATTAAAGACATTTATTTATACATAATACAATTTCTGTGTCCTAATTCTATACCTAACACAATTATCTACAAAAAAATGAACTCTATAAATATGTATTAAGTAATAAATATAAGATAATATGTACAACTCTGTTTGTTGATGCTATTGTCAATTGCTTTATCTAACAGTATTACATGCGCATAAAATAAAGCGTTATTAAGGATAATTGCCATTTGGACGTGCAGTTTGTGAGACGTTAATGGTAAGGAAATACCTTAATTCGAATCACTGCAGGGAAAATGGTTATTGGTCATAACGCGAATCATGTGGATAGGAGATTTAACTGAGCTGGGATTTAATGAAGGCAGATTTAGTTTCACTTTTGACGAGCTCTGCAAATAATTTAAATCCCATAAACTATTTAATGCCCTTCCGGGACCTCCATTTAATCCTCCTCTGAGCGAACATTAAATTGATATTTTAACTATTAGTATTGCTAACTTAACGACAATATAATTTCATATCTAGTTTATTCTCATACTTTGTACATAATTTATAACAATTATTTATTAAATTAAAAATGAATTGAAGAAATACTTTACATAATTCCTTTAACTTCATAATTTTCATAATGCAAATTTAAACCTAAAGACAAATTGAATAAATTACTTTTTACATAATTTCTTTACTTTTGTATTTTTTCAAATTTGTCTTCAAAATTTCAAAAAATACGTAATTTCTTTCACTTTTACAATTCTCTTAATTTAGTTTGAAACTAGTTTAACTTAAAGGCAAATTGAAGAAATACTTTACTTCTTTACTTTCATAATAAATATTTTGAAAATCTAAAGATATATGAGTAAAGAACTACTTTGTATATAATTTGTTTACTTATATTTTTATAAATAAATTAAGAAGAAAAAAATGAACAGATTTAATCCCACACACAGAGCTAAAATAATTATTCAAATAAATAAAGAAACTAAGTTGTATTAATGATAATATCCGTTTAATTTTTCTCGTATATAAATTTACGCAAAATGTCTTAGATTTTCTTCACTCGAACGCCGATATTATTAATTAAATATGTTTAGCACTTGTATCTACCGCTTACATTTATTTATTATAATTTATTTGTACTCCTCACATGCATAAGTAATGCGACTAAGTAGATCCGACTAAGTGGATGAATTTCAATGAGAGAATTCCGTCCATTCCCCGGAGAACTGAATATAATTATTAGCCTTGTTTTCGTTCACTCATGTAATTGAATGTATTATTCGATGTTCTCGCGTGATGAATAACGCGTCTCCACCATAGTTTTTCCCATGGAATAATCGTTCCTAATGCGGAACATGAAGCAAGCAAATAAACGAGAAAAGGAGGTTACTTAAAGCCTGTTGACATTGTTTTCGAGCACTGTTGATCATAGCACTTCAACAACTTTTTTTTGTCTTTTCTTTCAAGAGAACATCAAGTTTTAAATCATCTTTATTTGTTTAATGTCAGTTGAAAATTTTCTCGTTTTACTACTTGACAATTTGCGGTATTACAGATACACATTCGTTATTTTAAATGATAAAATAGAGCTCAAATTGTACTCATCTCTTTATTAAGAGTAATCTTGTCAACACTATTAAAGTTTCTGTTAAAAATTAAAATTATTATACACTTGGTTCTCTTTTTATGCGGTAGATACGTTCCACAGGAAAACGCATAAAAATAAATCGCACAAAAAAGAACTAGACACACGTATAAAAATAAAGGATACGTTCCATATTTTTTTAAAACCGCATAAAACTAAATCGATAAGTTACAATATACCGAAAATCGTATAAAAAAGGGTTTATTAAATTTCAGAAAAATAATTAGTCTTACTATATTCTTTCTGAAATGTTTATTTATAATTTTATAAAAACATTAAAAATCATAGACAAGTTTATTAAATTTCAGAAAAATATAATCTTAACATATTCCTTCTAAATTTATACGGTAAAATTTTACAAAAAAAATACAGAAATTTTTTATGAAAGTTAATCTTTCTTCACATATTTTTCTTTAGTATTGTTGTCGCTATATGAGAGTGTTCGTCATAATTTGCGAACTGGTTCGAAATCACTTTCATCACTAGAAGTGATACTCTGCATATCACATCTATGTCCTGAAGATAATAATTCTTCACAAGTAAAATTAGTCTAAACTTTGCATGTTGATTTTTTCCCTTTGACAATATAATCAGTGATTAAAAATGGCTTTACTATTTTTTGTATTTTTCCTGATATACAGAAATGCAATTCTGAAGCTCGCGTTGAAACTTGAATGGTCGTTCAGAATTATCATCATATCATCATTATCAAAAAAAACGTGTCAAAATGGCCTAAAATGTTTATTTGAAAAAAATGCTTCTTGAAATAAAAACGGCATAACTTCAAAACCGCATAAAAAGAGGACCGAGTGTATTATACTTATACTCGAGATAATACTATAATTACGATTAAAATGGAAGCAGTAACAAATCTTTTGTTTACTCGGATTATACTGGAAATTTTACTACAAATAGAAATGAAATGGAGTCAACGACCAAACTTTTCTTTACGAGAATTTGATATAATAAGGATTAAACTATAATCAATGATAACTCTTTTGTTTACGCGTATTATCCTCGAGATTTTACTATAATTATCAATGAAATGGATTCATTGACAAAACTTATATTTGTACGTATGACTCGAAATTTCATTATAATTAGGAATAAAATGGAATCAATGATAATACTTTTCTTTAGGTGTATTATACTCGAGATTTTACTACAAATAAGAATGAAATAGAATTAATGACCAAACTTTATACTCCAAATTTTACTATAATTAGGAATGAAATGGAATTAACCACTAAACTTTTGTAACTGAATTGAATCTACATTGTTATGTAAAATGGATTTCTTCGATCGAATAGGCTAATATATTTTCCATTGGAATAGTTATGAATAATTTGTAATGGAAATGAGTACATGCCGGTGTTTTTGTTGGTGCTTTAGTTTTGTTCGAACTTATTCGTTCTTCTTCTCGTTTGTTCTTATTTGCACTTGAGGTAGGTGTGTGTGTATGTTTGTTGCGAGAGAGCACGCGGGATGATAATTTGAACATTGTGTGAAATCGATGTCGGTCACTGATATAACAGGCCGAGTACATAGTAAACATTAACAAACATTGCATTAGTTAAGATACTGTCTCTGGCCGTATGGTAAATCAGAAAATTAGCAAATGCCCACGCCCGCCGTATGCACGCGCTCTCCATTCATTCCCAATATATAATCCTCTCCTCTCTCGAGAGAGGAGATCTCATGCTCAGATTAGCACAGAAGCACAGACTGCTCACTCTATGTATCCTTATATACCTATATATACACAAACATATACATTATAGGTGTATGAGAGTGTGGCTTGGCTTGGACCGGAGAAAGTTAACCTTGCGGAAAAAGAATTGCATCCACTCAGGTTGCATTATCTTTCTTGTACAATGCAACAACAAAAAAGAAGGCAACAACAGATTCATGTTTATTTATTGTATTAAGATAGAGATCGACAGCCGCAGATTTAACGCATTTAAACAATTAATTTCAAGAACAAACACCTATAACACTTTCTAAATTAAACCAAATATAGTTCAACAATTAATTTCATCTCTATTGAAACATAATATATCAATAGGCGTTTCTATTCTTGACTTAAAATACATCACATTTTATTATATAATATATTTTTAGAATATAACAAATTTATATTTTATTAAAGTAACTTATAAAGTAAAGTAACTTATTTTCAGTTTAAAAAATATTAACAAAATTTGATTTTTTAAATATTTTCTTCAAAACATTCCACAATTTCAATTTGAAAATAATATTTATATTTTAGTATTTATTTTCATTAAAAAAATTATAAATAAATCTTTCTGTTCAAAAATAAATGTTTTAAATTAAATTTTATATGTTCATTATAATTAAAATTTTAAAGTGAAAGGTATAAATAACGTGATTATGATTACTTTTCTAAGAAAAAACAATAAAAAAACTTTTTACAATTTAATGTAAACTTTCTTTAAAACTGAAAAGATTATGTGATTTTCACTTTCAATTATATAATTTGATAAAAGTAATGGTGATTTATTTAAAGAGATTAATTATATTTCCACAGTTTTCAACACATTACAAATAGGCGTCTGACATACTTGGATTACAGATCTTCTGAAATATCTGATTTCGATCCTCGCTTTACCTAAATTAATTATTACTCTTGACGCATGTAAGTGATAAAACTAGAGTTGGTTTTCATTAATTTATAGTTGCTTTATAACAACAAAAATATAGAAGTTTTGTTAGAATTAAATAAAGTAAAGTAAAGTTTGACATTTTTTTAAACTATAGGTTAGTTTAGTATAAAAATTATGTAATATTAGTGTTATTACGAAACCTGAATTAAAATGGTTAGTACAGAAAAACTATATCACGAGGATTATTATTTGTTTGTTTGTTGTCGCAATATTTTAGATCATATTTTTTTAAACACATAATAACTGTGTATTGGATCGAAGTTTGATTGATTGGCTTAAGTA
>NW_017097858.1:0-8287 GCF_001412225.1 Nicrophorus vespilloides
GAAATTAAAATAAGAACGTTCAAAAAAGGAGTGTTTTCACATTACATTGATTTACTCGAAAACTATAATAGATAGAATAAATCCAATATATACATATGAAAGCTGAATGTTTGAGGAATCCAGCAAGTATAGATACATTCCTGTGCTCTGATCCATATTGCTGTAATACGCGTTCAAAGTTGAGAAATTAAAATTAGAACGTTCGAAAAAGGAGTGTTTTCACATTACATTGATTTACTCAAAAACTATAATAGATAGAATCAATCCAATATATACATATGAAAGCTGAATGTTTGAGGAATCCAGCAAGTATAGATACATTATTGTGCTCTTATCCATATTGCTGTAACACGCGTTCAAAGTTGAGAAATTAAAATGAGAACGTTCGAAAAAGGAGTGTTTTCACATTTCATTGATTTACTCGAAAACTATAATAGATAGAATGAATCGAATATATACATATAAAAGCTGAATGATTGGGGAATCCAGCAAGTATAGATACATTCTTGTGCTCTTATCCATATTGCTGTAATACGCGTTCAAATGTGAGAAATTGAAAAAAGAACGTTCGAAAAAGCAGTGTTTTCACATTTCATTGATTTACTCGAAAACTATAATAGATAGCATGAATCCAATATATGCATATGAAAGCTGAATGTTTGGGTAATCCAGCAAGTACAGATACATTCCTGTGTTCTTATCGATATTGCTGTAATACGCGTTCAAATTTTCATAAATTAAGGATTTGTTTAGAAGAGTAATGGGACAATCGCATTATTTCTTTTAGGATACACACAAGATCAGTTTTCCATACACATGAGATATATAAAGAGGAAAAAGTTAAACATTTTCACAACATAAGAATAGATATCGTGATCGAGGAGTATATGGATTTTATGAGATAAATTGTATTATAAATATTGATTCAGTTAATGAAAAAAATATTATGATACAAATAATCTCAAACTACTACTAATATTAAAGTTACCGTTACAAATTATGTTTATGAATGCAATTTAATTGCCTTTTAATACACATTTTTTTCTTCCATTGCCCATTAAACGCAGCAACAACAATAAAAAAAAACTAAATCTCCATTAACTCCATAATTAAATTACGATCTTAATTATCTTTTTATTTTGTCCGATGCGCGCATTGTTTCGAATTAGCCGGTATTCTTTTTTATTTTCATGCTCAATCAGAATCTCTTTGTCGCTACTTTAACTCGCATAAAAAGGCGGAAGTTAATTAAGACAAACAACAACAAACAGAAGAAGAAAAAAATATATATAGAACCTTTTCGAGTTCGTAATCGAGGCGATCTCGTGAACTGTCGATAATGTTTCTATTCACGTCGCTAATTAAAATTTCCAGCGAGATTGATTTATTGTTAGCAGCTTCATTTCGTGAGATCTCCTCTCTCCACTCCACTCCACTCCTGTCTGCGTCTCATGTACCGCCTTCTGCGATCGTAATTAAATCCTTGCGTATATTGAAAAAAAAATGAAAGAAGAGCGAATACGAAGGTCCTCAGGTAACAGAAATAATGCAGCAGACGGAAGAGATAGAAACGATCAAAGCAGAAAATAAGGAGGCGAACACATCCGAAATTGATTTATAATTAATTTTGAATTAATTTTCTACAGCACCGGACATGCGAGGGGCTGGACACATTACAAGACAACTTCTTTTTTTTTAAATTGGCCGCCAAATTAAATTTATATTCCTACCCAAGGATCATAAAATATATTTATACTGGATGGCTCAGATTTGTATTTTTTTTACTTAAAATGTTAAAGAATGTAGACTAAATGCACTGCAAAGCGAGAAGAAGATAACGACATTCGAAATGTCAAGATTTTGATACTGTCGGGATTTCAATCATTAACTGTCATTAGTGTCATTAAATGTGACAAGTTAAAGTGACATACACAAAGCGGTACTTGTCAATTAAACCGTAGTCTCGATGATAGAAAAAGCATTTAGTAACTTTGTACAGATACACATATAAGTTGGTATACATGCTCATTATTAATACCAATACCTGATATATTACATTAAATAAGTTTATTTCTTATTTAGGTTTGTATACATGATAGATCTACCAAAAAATAGTTTTACCAGAAACAAATTTACACATAAATCTGAATTCTTCTTTAGTGCGCTACATTCATTCAAGAAATTATTGAAGCAAATAACTATATATATATATATAAAACAGGGACACTCTGTATATATAAAGAAACGTATCTCGTTATATTATGTATACATATATGTATGTATTATATAACGAGAATAATCTGCTTCCAATAATAATTGACTCACTTCTCTTTCAGCAGATTTGCATTTTAAACCACTCTCCGCTCGCTCCACCCGACTCACAAATTGACTTTTATTGCATTTTTAATCTTTGCTACTTTAAGTAGCATCTATAAAATTTAAAAAGAAACAGTCACGATAGAATTATATGAGCTGCATTTAGAAAAAAACGTATTTTGAAAGAAATTATTTGTTCAGAAACTTCAATTTAATTCTTTAAAAAAAAATATATGAACACAAACAATTTTTAAACAATCCATTAAAAATAACAAAATATTAATAATTTTATTATTTTTTAACATGAATATTATTAACAAAACTCTGTTTTTTTTATTACTTATTTTTTGATAAAAATCAAATTGACGTCTGTCAAATAATTCACTATAATTTGGTATAACTACACAAAGTTGGTAACCTTGTCCACCTATTTGGTTATAATCTTAGATTATAAATTACCAACATAAGCATATGCTAAGAACATTTATCTATTATTGTCAAAAAAAAACTATATAAAGTTAATTATATATATAATTACATTAAAAAAATAAAAATTATCTTACAATTATAATTAAAATCTGCTATCAGGTAATAAATTCCATGAAAAAAAAACTGTATGTGCGGCATTTTCAAAAGGCAAACTAATTACTTGTATTAATTAAGTATTTGCATTAAAAATTACCAAAAAAATAATTAAAAACGAAATTTCCATCATCATTAAAATATTATCTTTTACAACTTTTTTTTTTATGCAATTTATCATGTATTTCGTATGCAGAGATAATAAGGAAAGAAGCAGCAATATTTATAGATATTGTTTTTTGCGGAATTTAACATTGAGTTGAGAGTAACGATGGTCGTGATGTTCACATCCGTCTGCTGAATTAAATACTCCATAAATAAGATTGTTTTCGCTGCACTTTCAATTATATATAAATATTCAATGCGAAAACCATTAGTTTTATGCACGCGAGTAAAACGTTTCAAAGTAGGAAATGATCATTTGCGAATGCTTATATTTTATATTACGTGTTTTGTTTTTCTTCTTCCAGATGCAACGAATGGATGATTCTTATCTGAATAATGCATTGCATTTTTAAATTCAATTGTTTTGTAATAAAAATTGTTATTTATTAGATACATATTATTTTTTACGACAACTTCTTGTAAACTGCTTTATTTATTGATACTTAATTCGTATGAATTACAATTTGCGAACAATCACAATTTTACTACAAACAATTTTTCATTTTTTTTTTATCTTGATTAAGTGAATTGAATAGAAAATAACAATTGCACTTTAATATACGAAACAATAAATCTTGTTAACAAATTCACTTTATTATATTAATATTTTCAATGAATAAACAATTGATCAATTAATAAACAGAAATAATCGATGAATTTAAACATCGAAATTAATTCTAAAAGTATACTATGAATGAATGTTTGTTTCTTCATTTATTTGCAAATCGCAAGTAAATGAAAGTGGAACAGTGTCAGGCGTATAATTAGCTTAGTTTATAAATTGCAGAAATATTTCAGATTGTTTAATGTTATTTTTCAACGGCTAAATTTCAGTTTAGCCTAAATATTATAGTAGATATAGATTGTATACAAATCGAAACTTTCTAATTTCAATAAGTTAGATAAATAATATAATAATTTTCGTTTCATTATATTATTTTCATTATATCGAATTGTTTATTTCTTTGAATTACAAGTTATGTTAATTGTATGGAAATATAGACAATAATTGTAGAATTATAAGAAAATTAAGTTGGAAAAAAACAATAATCTGCGGCAAGATCATATACAATTGATTTCACCTTGCTTGAAACTAACTAAAAAAAAATAATTTTAATTGTAATTGTAATTACAATGTTACTTCTGATTACTTCTACTTGATTGTATTATTACATTAGTAATTATTAAAATTAATTATTACAGTTAAATTGCTTTTTTTTCTTTATACAGTGAAACCTCGCTTAACGAGCAAAATGAATTGTAAGAAAAATGATTCGCTTAACGATGTTTCGCATAACGAGTGACGATGAGAGGACTTCTCCTGCTACATCATTTTTGAATATATTAACCATTTTCGATTTTCTTTGTCATCTTTAAAATTTAATAAAATTGGCATGTCTCCAAATAGAAAGCTAAAGAATAAAATGGGAAAACGTGTTTCACTGTAAGAATAAAAATCCGGAAATTTTTGAACGGATTAAAGTCGTTAAGCGAGGTTCCACTGTACATGTGATTAAAATGACATTTTACTTTTCCAAATGTTCAATACAAATATAGATTTTATTTACATGAGTAAATTTCTTCAAAAGTTAATATATTTTTAAAACACTTCAATTTATGAAAAAAATATAATGTAAAAATAAACGTATTTCTTTTGAATAATGAGCAAATATTTCAACATTAATCATTCCAAATGAAATATGTAGACTGTTGAACGTTATAAGAAACATTATATAAACGAATTTAAATGAAGTCTGTGTGAAATAATATTTAATCTATTTAATTATACTGAATTATTAAAAAAAAAAACATTTGTTTTTTTTTTTAAATCATAAAAATATTAATTTTAAGAAACATTTAAAATTACTATCGATTATGAAAAAAATAAGAGTGTAATAAAATTATATTTATGGACACAAACAAATAAAAATGTTCAAGAATTCACAATAATGAATAAAAACTAGACAGTTATTCGAAATATGAATATTTGACTTATTCAATCATTTTTTTTTATTAATATACCTTTAAAATCCATTGGAAATGAACTTTGACTATGGAAATTTCCTAATCTAATCCAATTAATAAAATATTTTTTAAATTGATTATCAAATTAATATGAAAACAATAATTTCATTAATAAATTGTTAATTACGAACATATGTTTAGAAACCAATACATTTATTCAACTTTTTCATAATACTTATTATAGTAATGATGCAGTTATGTAAACCACAAATATTAGCATTGAATATGGAAAAGAAAATTCCATAATGTTCGTCAACAGATTGAAGTTTACGAGCGTGTACCGATAATTTAATTGAGTGTTTGAATAAATTTGCAAACACCTGTTTCTTAGTTGTAATTGGTGGGACAAAAAAAAAAGTGTTTGCGAATTGGTGCGACGGACGCAGTTTCCTTGGAACTACCCATAAATATGGAAACAAAGCGAATAAATTGTTGCAGTTTATTGGAAATGGATGGTAATGTGTTCGTTCCAATTTGCAAAATGCGTACGGATAGGAGCTCACCTGAGATTGAAACAACCTGCGGAAAGTGTCCTTAGTGTAACGCACTTCATTCGAAACAATAGCGAAGCACTGACGCAATTGGGCCATGTGCAGACGATCCCTGAGACTCTCCTCTTCCATGCTGGACATCGGGATGAGGGATTTTCTGCGCTCGGCCAGACGCTCGTCCACGACGGCTTTGGGCGTCGCGACGCCGCCGCTTCTCGCCTCCTCCACCATTTGTTTACGTTCGTCCCTAATTAAACCAGCGGCGGAGCTTCGACGCGGCACGATCGGCGTCGTTTCCGGTGTGTTCTCTTCCGTTATAGACGGAATCGGCGTCGCTGCCAAAACCGACATCGTCAACGCATTAGAGAAAACTCTCTATTTGAAAGTCTTCTCTGTCGTCTCCGATGGTAAATGTTAATTTATTCCAGCGTTATATCACACATACACAAATATTACGCGTCGAAGAGAAGAGACGATTTCAACAACAAGAAACGAGAGGAAAAAAAAATGATGATAATTGTGGATGTTGGGGAAAATCTTTGCTTGTAACAGTTCTGAAGTTTGAAATTGAAAGTTTTTTCGGGTTTGCAGAGGAACGCGTGCGCGTGCGACGTTCAAGAAGAACGGTAAAACGGTAAAAGAAAAACGAAAACTTGCTTAGAGAGGAGAGACGGACATTTAAAAAGGATCCGACGCGGTAGTTCCTCGTCACTTGTTCTACGGTAAACTGGCCAAGAAGAGGCTGATATGAGAGAGGTTTGGTCCGCCACTTGCCACTCACTCGACACTGTAAAATGGGGTGGGAAAGTATCTCCGTTTCTGCTCTAATCCACCTGCTTTTGGACGCACATTGCGACACATCTCTCACATGTCATTATTATTATTAGTTCATTAAATGTTGTTCGTGTTCTTGTTGTTCTCTCTGTTTACTGCTGTTATTTGTTTGTGATCAGTGTGCTCGCTCGTTAAATGTCCGTTTAGAACGTGCCCTTGTCAAATCGAAAGTTGACACTTTTTGCGAATCGTTTTGTGTGATTCACCGACTTTCAAGAACGCTGCAACTGAGCTTTTTTTCTACATTCAGTTGCGAAAATTCGTTCCTCATTAAATAACAATTTTTTCGAAATTATAATTTCAACATTCCAAAAATATATTTTAATTGCTAAACAATACGTATTTAGGTAAAAAAAAACAACACATTTAGTTCAATCGAAAAATAAAAATCGAAGATCCAGAAAATACAATTCGGGGACATTGCGACAACTAACCAAAAATCGGGACAAAATTGGGATATCTTAAAAAAAATACATTTCTGTGTTGTTCATGCACATTTCACTTCTTCGCTTCCTTTAATTTATTAAAAAAAAATGTTTACTATTAGATATACTATATACAAAGTTAAAACTGAAGATAAACTAATCAAATCAATAAATTTGTAGTATATATTATAATAATTGTGTACATTGAAATTAAAATAAATAATATTTACCTTCACAATATCTTGAAAACGGATTTCACATTTGCCAATTTAGTTTTTCGTTAAAATTGTGCACATAATAGGCAAAAACCATAACACATTGTTGTTCATAGTAAAATACATAAATTCTTTAGGGATTTTGAATCCCAATTTAATATATTGAGCTACAAGAGTAGCAGACATTTTTCGATTTTTCTTAAGATATTTTAGTTTTTTCTTTTTGTTCTTAAAAATTTTACTTGAAACAATTAAGGTAATATTGATCAATTTGAGGAAAATTATTTCTATTATATTAGATTGATATAAAATGGTAATATAACAAAAAAAAGAACTGAAGAACTTATTTACACATTTCACTTCTTCGCCTCCTTTAATTTATTGAAAATATGTTTACTATTAGA
The DNA here is from genome assembly GCF_001412225.1 of Nicrophorus vespilloides. Lineage (NCBI taxonomy): Eukaryota > Metazoa > Arthropoda > Insecta > Coleoptera > Silphidae > Nicrophorus > Nicrophorus vespilloides. Next base: position 7,458 of record NW_017097858.1, read on the forward strand.
TATACTATATACAAAATTAATAAACTAATCAAATCAATTATTTTTTTAGTATATATTATAATAATTGTATACATTGAAATTAAAATAAATAATATTTACCTTCACAATATCTTGAAAACGGATTTCACATTTGCCAATGATTAAATTGATTTAGTTTTTCGTTAAAATTGTGCACATAACAGGCAAAAACCATAACACATTGTTGTTCATAGTAAAATACATAAATTCTTTAGGGATTTTGAATCCCAATTTAATATATTGAGCTACAAGTGTAGCAGACGTTTTTCGATTTTTCTTAAGATATTTTAGTTTTTTTTTTGTTCTTAAAAATTTTACTTGAAACAATTAAGGTAATATTCATCAATTTGAGGAAAATTATTTCTATTATATTAGATTGGTATAAAATGGTAATATGACAAAAAAAAACTTGATATTTGCTTTTTTATGATATAACATAGAAACTTCTTCGCACATTGAAGACTAATAAGAAGGCGAAATATAAGAACTGAAAATTTTGATAATTAATCATTCAATCAGACTAAAAAACGATCAACGTTGTAATGACGATAGTCAATGTACTGACGACGTTTGGCGCACAACTCAATGACGGTCAATGTCATGATATCAATGATATCGATGAACGTCACGATGATATAAAGTATACGACATGGTAAAATTAGATCATATAATGATGATGTCAATGAACCTCGCGTTGGCGTCAATCTACATTACGATGATATCAGGTATAGAACACGATGACGTCTAACAACGTCACGATGACATCCGATATGCCACGAGATGACTTCGATCAACATCACGATAACGTCAGA